>NC_089805.1:36972627-37062627 GCF_029633855.1 Hoplias malabaricus | reverse complement strand
AAACACAAAAAGGTCACAGTAACGCCACTCTCGTACCCCACCCCCTTCACCCCAACACAACAGGGGGCAAACAAGGAGTTCCATAAAACTATAATTGCCCACAGTAAAGAGAAATTAAAGAAGAGTTTGCCGTAGTATCTCTGGACTTTCTCTCCGACAGCGACAAGATCAGGAGGAAACACACAGGCAATTTCCGGTAAAGGAGCAATAGTGATTCTCCTACACGTGAATAAAGAGCCAGTTTACTGACACCTAGTGGCCTGGATGTATGAGAGATTCTCCTACCTAAATAAGAGATTCTAAATCTATTTTTAAACATGGTCAACTGTGGGGGAAACATCCCTGTGAGTGTAAAATAATTTGTTTTATTACTTTTTTTTTTTTTAACTAGAAACACACACACACACACACACACACACACACACACACACACACACATAAATGCAATAAGAGCAGTGAGCATACACACTCCCAGAGCAATAGGCAGCCATCCCAACAGCAATGAGTGGTTAGGTGCCCCTGGGCACAAAAGAAAATCAGTGTCATGGACTTCCGCAAGATTCATAAAAGCCCTATTTTTATGTAACAGCACTAGAAATAAATAAAGGAATCAATAAATAAGTAAATAAATAAACTGCGCTCCTGTGTTGGTGAGTAATCGTGAGCTTTCAGTGAGAGGTTTGCCCGTCTGTGCCCTTGGCGAGGCCTATACAACGTCGATGGTAAGAGACGGTGGGTGCAGTAACTATGGTAACCACGGCAACCATTTGACTACATTGGATTCCAACTTTTGTCACGGCTGAATGAGATTTTCTCCTTTTAGTTATGTGTGTGTGTGTGTGTGTGTGTGTGTGTGTGTGTGTGTGTGTGTGTGTGCGCTGTTTTGTGTCAGGTGCCTGTAGGAAGCCTCTTGATTGTCCTTGTTGTTCCAATTGAAAATGTTGACTGTTGACACTGTCAAAAAATACAAGGATACCTTTGAAAAAAAATAAAAATAATTACAATACACAACTGCACCACATAAGGACTACAAACCCCTTCATTTATATAAAAAGGTGATTTGGTCTAATTTATTAAATAAAGCCACATTGGTTTATTTGTATATTTACTTATTTATTTGTTATTCGGTGCAGAACAACTACAGTCACACTCTATTTACCAGCTACACTCACACATGCCTTACATTGTTTCGAGTGTATCGTGTGTATAGAGTTTGTAATTTAGCACCTCTTAATGTTGTCATATTTACAGTCTATAAACAGAGTTTTGAAGAAGTATGTTCAGAAATCTCTCCAGTAACTGACAAGAGACTCTGTAAAAGTTGAATAATTCTTTTGGTGATTTATTCTGTGGTTTATTGCTGTTTAAACCTCAATAATTCACATAACACAGACCTTGGAATATTTTATTTCTGAGTATTTTGAAATGGTTTCTACTGATTATTTATAATAATTAAAATCAATGGAAATTGGAAATGGAAAGATTAATGTAATAACTATTATTAATATTTGAATAATACTTTTCTCATAATTGATTGTAAATAATTGAAATTATGTTTATTTCATCCTCAGTCTACGCTGTAGTTGTTGCACTGTAGTAGACCCAGTTATACTTATAGGAACACAGCCCACTATTACTTAAATTCAAGCCATCAAAGTCTGACTTTATGTAAATCAATACTTCATGAGGTTTTGCTCTCTGTAAAAACACTGGCTGTGGACCGGCTAATTGTGGAGGCACTTAGGCTCGCTCTCTTTCCTTTTGACATTCATCCTAACATTAAAAGCTCGTTGTGTTTTCTAGAGATGGGGACAGTTGCTCAGCCGCCTGTCTCTCTCTGTCCCTATCTCCCATTAACTGATGTCAGGCTTTAGCTACAAGGAAAAGTGCTCTTTATGTCACGGATCACTGCCTAACCTTTATGAATGCAGCTTGTCTCGGGTGAGGCTCATAATCACTCTGTCCAGGACTTTCATCTCCGTCATCTCTGCCGTCTGAGGAGGAAAATGGCCCACACACACACTCACACACACACTCACACATATACACTCTCACTCTCTTTCTTCACCCACTAGCACTGAATACACGGTGTTGTTGTCCTCACAAAAACAGATAAAGCAACTGTTTCTAGAACCATATGAAAAACTATTATTATTATTATTATTATTATTTGATTAAAATATGGGTCTCTTATCTCTTAATTGTGCAAAGCATAAATCAATTTCTAAATAAGCAATATTTTGTTTAAAATAGATAAAATATATTTTTTTGCATATTATTTTAGTCAATGTTTATTTGCAATTGTTCTTCAAATGAATCAAATACCAAAAAACAACTACAATGATATTCATAAATAATAAGTACAGTATACATATACTGTGAATTACTTAGTTGTATTAATAATATTTAAAAAAGTACAAAAACAGTGTGCATATTTATTTTTTTCTGATGTTAAGATCTATCCATTACTCTGTCATGGCCATCAGCACCTGCATCATGTTTTGATTTGAACGGTTCCTCTTGTTCAGCGTATTAATTTTGCTTTTAACATTATACACATCGTCCTGAGGTGATGTTATAGTGTTTATGTTGTAACCAGACACAACAGCGTATGATTTGTTGTTGATTCTAAATAAACATGTGAATACGTTCATATCCCAAACATTTGGATTCACCCTTGGAAAAATTACACATTTTTGTTCATTGAACAGTAAATGGAGCCTCTGTAGGAAATTAATAATAAAACACAAATCAGCAAATATTAATACACCGTTACAGTGTCTTTCATACCATAGATCTAAATCATTAGTGTAGTGTAGCTTGTGTGAATTTTGGAGCCCTTTAGCTTGTATATATTGTGTGGGTTATTTTTCGTGCACAGATGTTTAAGGTCTGTAATTTTCTGTGGTGTTTTCTTCAGGTGGTCCATGGTGGATTTTGTGGAGTGTTTTGGATCATTATCACTTTGGAGAATCTCTTCTCTTTTCAGCTCAGTCTTTTAACAAGAGTTTCGAGTGTGTCTCCAGGATTTGCTGGTATTTTGCAGCATCCATTCTTCCATCTCTACATGCAATATTGGCAGTGCACCACAGGCAACAGATCAACCACATAGCAGTACATTTGAAGAAAAAAAAAAGGTAAAAGGTGTCTTTATTCAACATTTCTATATGTTTGTGAATGTATGAAGCTATTGTTGCAGTATGGCAAACGCTCAGCTACAACCTACTAGCGTGACATTACATTAAAAAAAATCAGACATGAACCTAGAATCAATTTCTCCTTCTACAGGGTTTGGTGAACCAAGCAAATCACAAATTCTGAATCTCAGCTGAACCATGAAAATTACAGGCCATGCACCACATAAAACACGAGCCCTGTTCTTTGAATGGGCAATATAGCGAAAAAGCAGCAGCACATGAACAAAAAAACTAGCAACACAAATCAATACCTATGAGCATGTGTCCATCAGTGTGTTCAGCATAATCAATAACAACAAAGAGAAGCACACAGAGACTTTAACAGTGCCATTATTAGCCATGCGAGTTCATCCACTCGACTTAAAACAGAGACTGCCCCATGATTACTGTAACATTGAGAAAGTGGTGAAAACAGTGAGGTTCACTTTAGAAAGCGAGAAGATATATATAAATATTATGGACAGAATGTTACCTACACACTGCCAACCTATACACGAGGTGTTCTTTCAGTATTGATATAATCTACTTATCCAGCAGGTACATTTATAATCATTCTAGGAGGTTTCTGAGAGTTTATAAAAATAACATCAGCTCATTTTAATCATTAGTTTTGCTGCAATCAATAAAAAAATAAACATTAATTAACATATGTTAATAAAATATAAGAATTGCGCTGTGTGGTGACTATGGATTTCAAAATATTAGTCATCCAGCCTACAGCCTAGACTCAGGGATTTTTACCTGTTCTCAAATTTGAGGAAAGATCTTAATGGAAAGCAATGCTCTAATGTTAGCAAGAATTCACTTTTTTTCTGAGTAGTGAGGATTATTGAAAAGCTATGTGTTTGATCTAAAAAAATGTATAGAGGTTAAGTGATAAAGTGATAAGGCTCATGTTTTATTTTTCAAACTTATACAAAAATATATTAATTAACCCCTGTGTGTTTGTTTGTGTAAAACACACACACACACACACACACACACACACACACACACACACACACACACACACACATATATATATATATATATATATAATATATAAAATATATAAAGTTAGAAAGTGGGTGACAGTGAGAACAATGCAGCGTGTGAAGTGTCATTGTGTGGCGGGTGTGATATCTCTCGCTAATGAAAGAGAGTCTGATTTCGTCTGATTCGGGATGTGAACGGAGACACAAGAGCTGTCACACACAAGCTTTGGCATTTTTCGACAGAAAGGAAATGTCACGGCGATGTGTGAGAAGCCATTACGTGAGAGAGGTGGAAAGTGCTTGATGGTAATAACGCACTCAGTAATTAAATGAATATGACTGCCAAGTGCCCATGCCACTTTGAGAACAGCCATTTTTGCCCAAAGAGATCACGCAATTATTGTCAAATCAAGGCGGGGGGAGAGCCAGAGAGTGTGAAAAATGAACTGCCGGAGTAATCAGCCGTGTCTCATTGACTGGAGCCATTTTGTGTGTTGTTGTCCAAGGTGAGGGTGACCCTCAATGCTGCAGTTCAACACGACACACAGCACACTACGGCACACGATGATAAGGCGTGAACATTGTGAAAGTGGATAATACCTGTAGATCATGATCAGGTGAACTCATTGTAGGTGATACTACTGGATTATATCAAGCAATAAGAAGCTTGTTAAATCATTGTTGTTGTGTCATATGAAACATCTGACACCAAAAAGAAAAGGTGTAGAAAAAGATTTATTAAAAGTAATATCAATATCATTTAATATGAGCTAATAAAAGGTAAACAAGACCCTGTATAAGCCGTTAAACAGTGCCCATATAATCAAATTTCATATTTACATATTACTTACAAAGCATATCACTGTCAGTAATTATGAATGTCCTTAGTATTGGCTGATTTCTGCAGTGGAATGTAGCCCTGTCCAGGGTGTGTCCAGGAATTCCAGGAATTCCATCACCGAACTGAATAGAATAAAGTGGATACCTAAAATAAATTAATGAATGTTATAGCTCTATCCTTAGTGGCATCATCACTTTAGTAAGATCACCTGTTCAGTGACCCAAATACCGGCCGATATTTTCCTTCAACCAATATATCAGACGACCCTGAGTGCGCTGGCTACTCGGGGGCAGCTCCTGAATGGACGTTTGTGGCTGCTATCTGATAGCTCTTGTCCTCAAGCCGCTAGATCAGGCCTTTTCACGCAGTGAGAGCAGTGGAGAGAGGAGATAAGAAGATGTTCCAACAAAGAGCTGTATTTATGAACTCGACCAGAGCCCGACACGCACAACAGTTCCTCACCTCATTGTGCTGTTGCTGCAAGTGGATGTTATCTGCAGAAATATTAGAGACAGACAAAAAAAGAGGGAGACAGAAAGATTAGGAGTGAAAAATCAGAAAAAGAGAGAGAAAGAGGGAAAGAGTGTGTGTTAATGAACAGTACTCACAGCTGGACAAAGCCACCCCCCCACCCCCCCAGTGAGATAATTTCCACTCAAAATCCCAATCAAAGCTCTAGAAACACTTCACCAACAATAACCCTATCAACCATTAACTCATCGGCTCCTGGGGAGTGCTTTTTTATGCCTTTTGTTTCTGTCGCTCCATCCTTTTTTTGTAAGCTGTTATTCAAAGCGGCCTGTCAATATTCAGGGGGAAAAAAAAACTCCTGTCTTATCACTCTTTCAAAGGATGTTGAACAGAGATTTGTGTAGGGAACAATAAACATGTTATACTGCCTCTCATAATGAACAGAAGCATCAGAACTGTGCACTCATTTCTAGTGGAAAGGCAGTGTTGGTTGTTGCATTTCCTTTGTTTGGTGCAGACAGTTAAAATGATGTATAAAATGGATTCACAGTTCTTTAATAATGCACTAATGAGAGATTTATATACAACATATAATAATAAAACCTAGTTTAAAATGGTATAGATGTCCTCGTTAAAAGAATATGCAGAACACATTATAGAATAATAATGTATGAGTCTTTACAATCAGGGTTTATAACACATTATAACTGTCATTGTGTTTACATGGCCGTAGACTTCGATTTTATGCCATAAAAGGTCATATACACAGCATAGATATCAGCCATGGCCTAATGGTTAAGTGTAATTGGAAGTGGTATGTCACTGGTTCAGTCCTGCTCTCTACAGGCAGGAAAATTGGGGCCTGGGGTAGTGAAGGAACAGCGTTACCCTCCCTCAACATTCACAGCTGAAGTGCCCATGAGCAAGGCACCTGACCTCCAGCTACTCCCCAGGCACTAAGATGGTTGCACGCCACTGTGGTTCTGTATGTGTTTATTGTCACGGATGGGTTAAAAGTGGTGGTACCATTTCGTTTTGTATGTTGTACAATTACAATAATAAATCACATTTAATGTGATCTTTTATAACACCTTCATAAATCATGTATAAACGCATTGTGAATTCAGGATTTATAGGAAGTGTTACATGAATTTAAATTCTGTTCTGCTTTTCTGTTTACAGACTAAACATTTACATGATACATTCGAGAGCTAAAGAACATGGTTCCATCTGTCTGTTGGAATACTGACATATCGGCCATGCCTCAGATCAAGAAGGCCAGGGATCAAAGGTCATGTCAAGGCCCTCTGTGCACTCAAGGATGAGCAGCAGCTCCATGGCTAAGGTCAGACTGTTCTTTCTGACCTGTGAGTTATTTGATCCCTTTAGGGTTTCTGTTTCTCTCACATATTAAATCTCTGTTGCATGGATCTTGTTTTCTTTTGTTAATGGTATTTTACTGTAGTTTTCAATACTGAAAAAGAAAAAAACATTTTTTATATAATTTTATTGCATTAAGGCATTGCACAACATTACATCTTCTATATTCAGAGACATATGTAATGTACTCAACTCATAATATTTTTCTGTAAATCACACTGGTGTGCTTTCTTTGGGCTGTCATTGGTAATGATGTGTTGTTCAAACCATTGCTTGTGTTTAGGGAAAGTGTTCACCGATAATAACTGAAAATATCATTCATGAGAAGCAGGGACTTTTATTCTATGTAGCAGAGGTTTGAAATCCATTAGGAAACAGAACAGTGTGAAAGCAGAGCAGGCCGAACTGCAGAACTCCAGCACGTCACACATATCCAGTGTATCCCTTTGCTGTGAATACCATCTAACAACTCAACAGATCTTTCTCATCAAGAGAACTGATGAAAAATAAGGGAAATAATATGAGATAAACCAAAAATAAAAAGAATTCCGAGAAATTTCACTTCCTGTTACAAAATGTATCATTAAGATTAAGGTTATCATTGTTGTTGTTGTTGTTATTATTAGAATTTGTGAATGTCTGCTTTGTTAAATAAAACTATCTGAGTATGAAATATCAAACATAAAATATGAAAATGACATAAGACAGTAATATTGGTAATTAGAAATGCCATATAAATATATAAAATAAATGTAAGTTAGTTACAGTCACTATTGTTGAGCAGATTCCAAATTAGACATGTTTTAATAGACCATTACAAACATACAGAAGACAAACTCATAGTAATTCATTAAAGACCATGGCTTTTATTCTTTAAAGAGATGCAATTGCAGAGTTTAGGTCTTTCATCTCATTACATCAGCTGAAATCAAACATCCAACAATGAAATTCAGCTTTACTAAGAATATAAACATTAATATTGCTCACAAAATTCACCAGAAAACAATAATCCCCCCCCCCCCCACAAAAAAAAAAAAACCTCTCTGAATAAGTAGGGTTTTTGTAAGCGTAGTTATAACGTACAATGTTGCTCTGGATTTAAACATCACTGTGATGATTTGATGACATTCAGCCATGAGAACATTCTAGCACATTCAACTGTATTCCATCCATCTGTAGAACATATTCAGTGCTCCTCAGCCCAGAGCTGGTGGGCTTTATTTGTCTTTATTTGTCATTTGACTCATTGACAGTGCTGTTTACTCAACTAAACAAGTGCACAAATAACACACTTCTGCTTGGCCCTTGTGGCCTGTATTAAATGATCATGTTAATACATTACCTCAGGCTCTACTAAAAACAATACTAGAGGCTTATGATATTAAACTTTAATATCATCCTGCTGCCGTTGCCAAGGCTCCAGTGAATCAGTCTGTCATTACATCTTCTCCCCCTTTACACCCTTTGGCCGTTGCCTATTGGCCAAACGTCTGTTGAAACCTTAAAGGGCTCAAATCCTAAAAGAATGAGAATGGCTGTTGTTCAGATTAAAGAATTGTCTGAATACTGGGTAAACATGGCTGAAGTTACAACAAAATTCACACTCTAAATGAAGATGTGATTTTGGGTCATTACACGTAGATTGGGTTTGTACTGGACAAACGAGGTTCACTCAAATATGCTAAAATATGTAAATGGGTTGATTACAACAGACCAATAGAAGACCTGTCTTCACTAACTGTACCAGAATGTTTGAAATGTTTGATAGGTGATAGATATGTGTGTTTATAATAATGACCATGTAAATTTTATAATCCATGTCTTTCTAATGAACAGACTCTATAAAGACCTTCATTTAACTTATGCATGTTGCAACTTTTAAGGTGGAATAAAGTGTGAATTAGTAGCTAAATTTAACCTGTTATTAAAACTGCCCCTGGAGATTGAAATAGATGTTAACATCATCCTCCTAAAATCAACTGTTTAAAATGCATAATTTAAGGTGGAATGGATAATTACCATTCACTTAGGGTTAAGCAGAAATTTTCTGGGTATTTGGCAGTTAGTCATTATTATTATTATTATTATTATTATTATTATTAAGAAGGAGCCTTTTTAGTTCTAAGGAATAAAAATGACCAGAAAATGAGTTTCATGAAAATATATTGTGACCTATTTTATGGAAACATGACGAACACATGTGCGGACCTCAGGGAGAAGGTAAAATACAAGAGATTTGTTGAATGTGGGCAAATTAACTGATGAGTGAGAGCATTATGGAAGATGTCTGAAGGACAGGCAGCATTTTCCGTGGCAAATTTGAATAGGTTTTCTTTGGCTCACTGTGTTTCTCTCTCTCACTCTTTGGACAGAAGGTGTGAGCGTCGCCGTACCTTTAAAGGTGACAGGAAGAGAAGTCTTCAAAGGCCTCCATTTGTGGCGAGTGCTCTATTTGTCATAATTATGTGGTTGTGGGGGAAGTCTGGGAAAGGTCTAATCAATCTGATTTAATTAAGTGCAGTCAGTCATATGAAATGAGCAGAATGGAATTAATAAGCATATTTAAATCTGCATTTTAAACTCGACTAATTATGCCAATTCAAGGCACTTATCTACTTACTATTCTAGGAAGCTTTTTTTCCTTTTCCAAGAAAGTGAGTGAAAGATGTATTTTTTTTTCTTTTGTCCTGATGGAAAAAAGTTGAAGTATCTCTGACTCGAAGTACAGTAGAGTGGTGCGCGTTATTCCACTCTGTTGGAAAATATCACAATAAAAGTACAGTTCTTTGTTTTTGTAACTGTGTCCATGGACAGTGTTATATTCTCATTGGTTTAACAGTGAAACTTCAGAACGCCAATTGCACTTTTTATTATATGAGAATTTCACAATGGACCAGTCAATAGATTTAGCACTGTTTTCATATTTATTTGAAATAAAAAATAATTTATTTTAAATTATTTCATTATTTATTTATTGTAGGGGTGTTTTTTTTTTATTTTATAGTGGAATTCTTACTATTAAAATAATAGCCAAAGTCATTAAATTGACTGTGTTGCACTTATTTTATTATTCAGACCATGTGAACTATAAAAAGCCCTGAATGTCAAATAGTGAAGGCCCTCTGTTTTTATTACTGCGTATAAAATTTCAAATTATATATATATACCTCAGTGTCGCTAAAATTGTTGTGGATTTCTAGTTATTTTATCATAAAGAACACAAAAAATGTCACCAAAATTCTAAAAATCATGAAAAAAATGACTTATTTTTTTGGTTGACCCTTCTAAGCCACCGTATGTTAGTAATGTTATTTTCTATTTGTAAAATAAGCACCTCATGGAACTTGTAACTGACATATTTACTCATTTATTCACTCATTCACCCACAGACAGTCACACTAACTCCCTCTTCAAGGAACAACCTTTAAAAAAGGGTTAAAAAAGTTAAAATCTTCAACATTTTTCTGAACTTTTAATACTTCCAATGATCAAAGTCAGTCCCACGACCCTCAGTTCAGCCTCTGTCCAGTTCATGTTTTCCATTCACACTTTTGTCATTTGGCAGATGCCCCTCTCCAGAGAGGATAATGTATCCTTGGGGGCCCTCACTGGTGGAGCATGTTGTTCCTGCTTTGGGAACTGAACTGTAATATGTGGAAGAGAATGATGTTACCATTACTCCAACCAATCACAGGGCCAGAAGAGAAGGTTTCGTCCTCCACATCTTCAGAGGTTGGGAGAGCTGAGAGGCTCTGAGGTGTGGAGGCTGGAAAAGGGTGGTGGGCAGGAGGAGGGTTAAGAGCTGCAGCCAGCATCACTAACCTGAAGAGACAGAGGATCATTACAGCGCCCTGCAGCCAAGAGCAGCCACTCATGGAGAAGGGAAATGCTCAGTGGTTCCTGAGCAGAGCATAGTCAAGGTGACTGGTGCGGTATTGCCCTTCACAGCGCGCGCATGTGAACACACACACACACACACACACACACACACACACACATACACACACACACACACACACATGCACTCCACTCTGTCCAGCTTGGCTGCATGAGACCATGGACATGTTTACATCACAGCTTGGGAGGTACAGAGCACTTACACAACACTGTACTCTCAGGAGACAAGTCACACACAGTAAATGGAGCATGGTAACCTCACTTCAAAGTTTTTGCTGATTTTCTCTGCCTTGTGTGTCTCTTAAAGCCATTTGCAGAAGTTTGAAATGACCTATTTTGCTGTTTTTTAAAGTGAAAATAAGTAAGCACACCCTCTACAGGGAGCACACTTAAATATGGCATTTTCTGTTCGTTTCTTTCTAAGGGAAGAGGGACACTGAAAATTGTGATGTTATTAAATTATGACTGTTTTTGGTGTGTGTCAAAGCCTCACACCTCCATGAGCCTGAAGTTGTGGGTTCAATCTCTGCCAGGTCTCTGTGAGGAGTGGATTTCCTGTGTGTGTGTGTGTGTGTGTGTGAGAGAGAGAGAGAGAGAGAGAGAGAGAGAGAGAGAGAGAGACTGGGTGAGCATTATGCCCTGTGATGGACTGGCAAGTGTGTTTGATATAAAAAGTTTTTGACAATTTAAAATCAACAGCTGTGTTCTACATTGTGTAAAATTTCAAGAACAAAGAATAAACCAATGGAAGTGGTACAGTTCTGTTACACGAATCTTAAAAGCTAAGATGACCTTTCCTTTGTTTTGAGGAGGTACCAGTTTGGATGTTCAGGGTTTTCTTTGCACATTGGCAAAAGTATGACCAAAGTATTAAATATGTATTTTTCAAAATTGCATTTCTAGGCCTAGGTCCTCTTTCTTATTCAGAAATGATTTCTAAGTTAAATCCAGTTCATTCCTGTTATTGAGTTGGTTATTCTGCTGAAATATGTAGAAGCAGTTTGTAATTAAATTGGAAGACATTCTAATTTTCAATGCTATCTTGATTAGTACTGGAGCTTCTGGGTCTGGTATTTGGTACATTTCCCATTCTGCAGTAGTTTCACCCTGTTCTAACCTGTCATATTTCCACATCGCTCTTACCACTCACAGTCTACACTCTGATCATTCCTCCTGCAGAGAGCTTTTCACACTTCGCGACATCTCAGCCAATCAGAAAGAGACTGCTGATGTTAATGACGGCTGTTATTTATTTACTTTACTCTTCTTTTGCTTCTTTCTGTCTTTTATTTCTTCTTTGGAATGTGTAAAGCTTAAAATGCAGTAGGATTTCCCCAAAGAGTGAGTCATCTTCAAGCTGTTTATTTTACTTCTATTCGTTTCTATTCTCTCTCTCTTTATTTTGATTTAGATTTTTTGTTGATGCGTGTCCACTGCATTTGTGTTCTGAGTTATAAGCATTTCAGTTTACATAGAAATGAGCAGGAAACTTCTTGATTTTACCGACTGCAGCTGAAGCCCATGGGCAGTTGTTGAGTTTATTTTATCGATGATGCAGTGATATGAGGGATTCATTCATTTTCTGTTGCTGCATCATCACTATCAGGGTCAGAGTGAGTCCTACTCTGAATCATTGTGAACAAGGCAGGAACACACCTTAGACAAGACACCAGTCCACTACGTAACACACCCACACCCACAGACAATTTCACACAGCCAGTCCACCTATCAATGTGTGTCTAGCAGGTTTGTTTGGCAGTAAACAAGAGCACACGGAGGAAACCTGAACAGACACAGGGAGAGCACACCAGACTCCTCACACTGACCTGATGCAAAGATGAAACCCAGGGCCCAGGATCCTGAGGCTCTTTGGATTTGTCACTTCCTGCAGCACCTCTGTGCTCCCCTTTTCAGTCAGAAAATATGAATATAGCTGTAAATCCAGTAATTTTGGAGCATTTCTATTGGTCCATTCATCATGTTTTCACACACTGCAAAGGAGAGCTGCTGTACACATGTCTTTGATTGGATTTGAAATAAACATGTATCATTACTGAAGTTGGTACTGATAAAAAAGCACGGTTCTGGATTTTTCAGCAATATTGCACTGATAACGCTGAGACCACTCAGTCAACACTGCTCCTGAGAATGTGGAGGTGCTTCTCTGCTCACTCGTTCCGTCAGCCCCCCTGCTGTTTACTCACACACTGAATTATTGAGAAGAGTCAGAGAGTGCCAGGATTGCTGTCAACAATACGGCGTATGCCAAACAGTCGTGTATCCAGCTTTTCCATTATGAACCTGCGCACTCTCCGTAACAATCCAAGAACAACACGGCTCCGCTCTTTTATGGAGGCGGCACTCAAAAAGAAAACTGAGTGCAAAATCTGATTAATCACATTTACATACGCAGCCATAAATTTCACCCCCCTTTGCACAGAAATCATAAAATATCCAATAACCTAAAGGGCTCCTCTCCTCCTGCTCAGGACCCTCTGCGGCTCCCTATTCCCAGCCATGTGCCCCCTCCTCCCACCCCCAATCAGACTGAGATGGAAATGAGGTAATTATCCCCCAAGTCCTGGAGGGGATGCCCAACTCTGTGCTGCTTATTAAACACAAGTTCAGGAGAAGCTCCCCTCACTAAATCAAGGGACGTGTTATTGGTCCTCGGAGAGACGTTCCCAGGCCGGGCTGTACTGAGGAGAGCTTATCCTGGAGACACACACACACACACCCACACACACAAACAACACCAACTATTTACACACATGAAGTCATGCATATGTAACTATGTATTTTATACCCAGTGCTGTTCAAAAGTCAGGGATCAACCTTCATCTATTAAAGTTCAAAACAAAAACAACATTCGTCTTAATATTAGTTGCATTTTATTCTCCTGTTTCAAGTAAATTCAAACACATTCAGAGATGGTAAGGTCTGGACTCTGGAGCGGTCATTGTTCTGGTGACTCTTTGCACATTTTCTTGTTCTTTCGTACGATCGTTCTATCATAATGTACTTAATTAATAACTAATTAATGACTTATTTTAATACCCTCTAAAAATAAAGGTGCTACAAAGCTTCCTTTATTATCAAAAATGGCCCTTTAAGGAACCAAAAGTGGATCTTCTATTGCATCGCTCAAAGAACACTTTGTAGCACTATTATTTTAGGATATAACGACTTTAATGTAGTAATAATGTCTAATATATGTTAGATATTTCAAGGAGCATTCATAAAATATTCAGGGTGCGTGATCATTGATTAAGGACACAGTCAAAGCTAAAACACTGCTGCCTCTCAGAACATTGCTAAAGCAGTATATTCTCTTTGAGAAGTGCCCAGTCCAGAGTGGAGCTCCTGTGATCCCGCCCTCTGTCCATTCACAAATATTCCAAACACACCACTGCCAGGTCTACAAACAGTGTCTCACAGCCATGACATGACTAAGTGAACTGAGTTAATGTTGTATTTTACCAGACTCAAAAAGCCCTATTGCCTGTCTAAAAATCTCCATGACCAGAGACGTAGTAAAAAGAGAGGAAATACTGGCCTTGTGTTTGAAAAGTGGAGGCAGTTTACAAGCAGCAACTCTACAGAACAGAGCCAGAGCTGGGTAATTTGAATTTGATGAAGGGAAAATAACACTAGCTCTAAAATGTTAAGGTGGTTTAGACAGTAAATTATTTTAAATGCCGGGAGACTGGTGAAGGCTCTTTCCATTTTTACCTTTCACTTAAATATGTAAATGTTTAGTAGCATCACATACAATTGGTTTGTGTGTTTTAAACGGATAAAGTGGAATAACAGTTGCTTCAAAATCTATGGCGCTAGCTTTGACTCAATGTGGAAGAGAGAATTCAAGAAGCTGGTGAATAACGGCAGTAAGACTCAGAAACTGACACATTTAAGGTGGAACTAAATGTTTGATTATGAAAATTGTGAATAAAAAGCACAGTTCTGCCTCCCAAACAACATTTATGATGGAAGGGAAAATCGATAAGTAACACCAGCCTTGTCTAGTCTAAATATTTAACGTGGATTTGGACAGAAAAGGCTTGTAAATGCAGGGAATGTGCAGGTAGATGTTTTAGTGAAATGATGAACACTTTTCTGCGTAAATATGTTAGATGCACATTCTTCTTAGCTCTTACAATCTCTTATTGATCGTTCATTTTACCTCAATCTGGCAACCTGGTCGAGCTTCATGTCTCTGGAGGAGGGGGAGGTGACAGAACTATTATAGCTCTGATTTTAAATGCTTGGAGTCAGTATTACAGATTGCTCCTGTAAGGATTTATATTTCATTAAGGCTTTTGTGAGCCTAACCCTAGCCCTAACCTCAGTAACCATAAAGAAATGATTTTGCCCTTTCAGGTGTAAAAAAATTAAACCTGGAGCTTTTGTGAAAAAGCACTTTGCTGGTCCTGACATTTTACACTAGCTTTTTTTTCTCCCTCAGGCTATTTTGGACCTGAACATGTACATAAACAAGTATTCTCTCTCTCTCTCTCTCTCTCTCTCTCTCAAACACACACACACACACACACTGCAGTACACACAGTTGAGTCGAACAGCAGACTCCAGTCAGCCTGTCACTGTGAGGTGCACGCTCCATCACTAACATGCTCCAATCAATACACACTGGGTGAGAGAACACAAGGAGGAGTAATGAGGGTGGTACAGGGGCAGAGTGTAACAATGGCAACCTTCTCCCTCTCTTTCTCCCACACACACACTCCCTCCCTCTCTGTCACATAAACACATCAATTTCACCTTGTTTAGTCCTCTCTTTCTTGTCATCATATGATGCTTGTTGAAGCTATTTTTGTGTTTGTCGCTCTATGAAACAGATTGTATGTTCAGGCCGTGCGGACCGACACCGCAGCGTGCATTTACTGACCACGGTTCATGGTTTTATGTAAAGCATTTTATTCACTCAAGTGCTGCACTTCTCCTGTTTGCCCTCATTTCTCTGGTGCTGAGGAAGTCTGGGCTCGTTTTTTTCCAGAAGCTGATTGTTTCAGGCTCATAGCGGCTAGAGGATGCGCATTAATATTTGAGTGCATTTAAAACCATTAGACTGTTTGTGGCAGACATGAGAGCATGGTTTTAACTCTGCTGAGTGGTAAGTGACTATCATCAGCTGGTGTCTTGGGATTCCTGGAAATGGATAAAAATGGCAAATACACTCTGTTTTTAACAGGATACTCAGACTCTTCATTGAGCTTCAGCTTGTATTACTGTGATTTCCTACATCTATTACTGAAAATAAGGACTTGAACCAGCAGAGTCGAATGAGTGCCTCTGTATGAGTAAATGTATGTGTGTGTGTGTGCCACAAGATTAGCATTTTCTTGGCCTCTAAATGTGCACATCTGCAGTCAAGGCTCCACATCTGTTTCTCACATTTTCCCCTAGTGCTGCTCTGAGAGAAAAAGAGGGAGCGCATAAAAGAGAGATAGAGAGAGAGAGACAGAGAGAGAGAATGTTTCTCTAAGAGAGAAAGAGTGATAAAGAAAATGAGAAAAAAGGGAAAAGTATATATATATATAAATCGAGAGAAAGAGAGAGAGAGAGAGAGAGAGAAAGAGAGAGAGAGAGAAGCAGAGATAAATGTGACTAAGAAACAAATTGAAAGAAGTATATAGAGAATGACAATAAATCAATGTTGAAATTCACAAAAAAATAGGATGAGAGTGGAAAAAATTAGGGACAGAGGTGAGAGAGAAAGTGTGTGTGTTTGTGAGAGAGATGGAAAAGATATATATATATAAGATATATATATAAAAGATATATATATATATATATATATATAGAGAGAGAGAGAGAGAGAGAGACAGAGAGAGAGACAGAGAGAGAGAGAGAGAGAGAGAGAGAGAGAGAGACAGAGAGAGAGAGAGAGAGAGAGAGAGAGAGAGAGACAGAGAGAGAGAGAGACAGAGAGTGTGTAAAGGGGGTAAGACAGGGTGGCTGTCACTGGAGCAGAGAGGAACCAATCATTCTATTGGAACTAACTCGCTTCATTCCAGCCTTCTCTCCTCCACTGATGTCCCTAATTTCAGCCAGTTCCACTCGTCAGTGTGGCAGCTCCGCGGCCGCTCAGATTTATCGGTCAAAAAGTCAAACGTCCTCTGGTGGGCCGGCCGTTTGGCCAGGGCAAGGCTCCAGCCGCGTTTCCCCTCCCATTCCCGCACACCAGATGTTTTGAAACTTGCTGGGCTTGGTCTGGCCGCTCCGCAGCTTCACCGGCCAGGCCGCACTGACCCCACCAACCCTGTAATTGGTGGAATGATTTGCCCTGGTTTACATAAACACTCCCTGAAAGGACGGTTCAGCGGGGCTCCTCTGCCACACTCCAGGAGACACAGGCCGTTCCACATGTACACACTGAGCAAAAGTGAGAGAGAGAGAGAGAGAGAGAGAGAGAGAGAGAGAGTGAAACTCCAAATCTCCAATGACATACACACACTCTGACTAATGCAATAACAACCTCGTCCATCAGCACATGCGGAGGAATGTTCTGCAAGCAACATTACAGGCCCTGAAAAAAAGACACTTCTGAGGATGTTATGCTGAGTTTAGTTTCAATTGTTTTGGAGTCTTGGATTGTGTGAGGTCATCAATCTTTCAGGGCTGGGTCCATAACATACCTCATAGGGAACTGCTAAACTCCCCAGTTGTTCAATCAAGGAATATAAGCTTGTTTGCCTCTTCATCTCCACATTGGAGCTAATAAACATCCCACTCGAGAAATAAAGGATATTAATGCTGAATTTGTCACTTTTGCGGCGCTAATATTTTCTATTCTTGTAGGAAGGATTTACAGTAGATATTAGAAAATGGCTGTGAAGATTTATTGGCATTCAGCCAAAAGAGACCTAGCCACTGCTGATTAGTTCTGAATCCACAACATCGTTTTCCCGTTTGCGAACCTAATTTGGAACCATTTGTCATGTTTCCACCGACATAACTTTTCTAGTTCATAAACCAATTTAATTCCCAGCTGAAAGCAAAGAGGAGTAGGTTCTTCAGTGTGAACAGTGACAACATTTGTGGGCGTGTTGAGCTCCAGAAAGAGCCCAGAGCCTCAAATAAAGTGTTTTCTCAAAATAGAACTGGATGTGGTCATTTACATCATGTTAAAGAAATAAAAGGAAATTAAACAGGAAAGTGCTCTGTTTGTGTTTTCCTAGGCCCTGTTCAGCGTGACACAAGGTGTGTTGGCCATTTTTTTCAGCTGTTCACAGGCTCAGCAGGATGACTCAGAACTCACAAGTGAACACAAGTGTATCTGACTCACTCTGATCTGACCTGCTGTAAACAAAGAATAAACGGTCGTGACACTTTCCTGTCTCTGTTTATCTATTGTTCTGGCACCGACTTCAGTCACAGCAATGCCTCCCTCTGATGACAAATCGGTTCCCATCAAAACTGTTGAAAATGCAGGAGGCTGGAGAGCTCCAAGGTTCCAAGAAACTTGAACAAAACCGGTTTAAGAACCAGAGTTCTTTGGTGGAAAAGGGTTATCAGTGGTACACCGTGGAGCTCTATCACTTTAGAAAACAATTCCACTGCTTCAAAGCCCAACCTTGTGAAGATACACACCTCTCTAGGCCATGTTTGGCAATGAGCGTGGTGATTTAGTCTCATGTGCAGCTGCTCCTGGGCATCTCACTTGATTTCATTCATATATTTGTTCTTTTCTTTAACCACTTCATCCTGTTTAGGCTTGTGGTGTGTCTGGATCCCACCTGGAATCTCTGTGCACAAGGCAGGCTGGAAGTGGTGCCAATAAACCCAGGCCATCACACACTCAAAAAGTCACTCACAGCTATGGACACTTTAAAACAGCCAGTCCATCTACCAGCATGTGTTTGGACCGTGGGAGGAAACCAGAGCGCCTGGAGGAAACCCACACAGACACAGGGGGAACTCCTCACAGACTGTGGCCCAAGGCAGTTCTTGAAACCACAACCCCAGGATCCTGGAGCTGTGTGACACCGTGCTACTCTATTCGAGTTTGAGTCGTGAAGGCACAGGTGAACATCACTGTCTCCTATCCTTCTTCTAAAGTTACATAGTGCAGTTTCTGCAGTTATCTGTTTTATCTTCTGGAGCTGTAAATTTAAGGTGGTCCTATAACTCATTATGCAAATTGTTTAATTCCCAGATGTCTTTCACTGTGTTGACACTTGCCTTTGGAAATGTGGAATTCTTCATCGTGCAAACAGTCCTGCCATCTTACTCAGAGTCACAGGTGTCTTTGTAGCTCAGTGGTTATCATCCAGAGCAACTGGAGCGGAGAGTGCTGTCAACCTGCTCCCACCGTTTGAACCCGGCGTCAGTGCCAGGGCACACAGTCAACCTGCTGTTCTCTGATCAGGCCTCTTGGACATGTGTTAGCAGTTGAATTGATTGGATCCCATATTACTTTTGACAAATTTCTGCAAATGGGCATGAGCTGCTTTGAGGCATGCAGGCATGGCAGTACTGAGAATGGGTTCCATATGGGTCTTATAGACCCCTCCTGCCCACCCCCCCCACCCCCCACCCATTATTCTAATTATGGCAGTCATACACAGAAAAGCTCTCTGCTGGCAACCCAGTCGCACTGACAGAAACATGGAAATTATTAGGTTTTGGGGAGGAAAATACAAAGAATTTCCATGTATGTCCCTCCTGACCTCAGACGAGCATTGAATTAGAAAAGGGGAACATATCTATCTTTCAGTAGAGATGTTGTGATCATATTAGTCTTTCCATTGTAACCTTCAAACACATCTATTTGTTTATATATTCATTTATGGCAAATCAGTGGCCCCATGTTAATAGGATCAAAGCATAGGTGACCACTTTAAAGGAGTTTTCACACCTGCACTCTCCAATTAAAACTCTGGTTTGTTTTCACCCATGGTGTGGTTGGTTTGGGCAGGTGTGAAAGAAGTAATTAGATTCGGATGCAGAACAAAACAATCTTACCGAGACCCTTGAGAGAAGTTGGCCTTGGTCTGGTACCACACAAACTCTGGTGCGGTTCATTTCTGGAGAGAACATGATCCGAGCTCTATCCAACTATCAGGTGTACACAGCAGGTCTGAGCTAAACAGCTCCCATAGCCAGGGGTGCTCTGGGTATTGGACGCAGCAGAGCAGGTAAACAGAGAACTGGGTAATGTGTAGCTGCTAAACAGAAAAACAACAGAAACACGCACTAGTTCAGAGCACAGGACCTGTTTACTTTCTTGCTCCCACCTCAGTCAGGTCTGACCAATCAGCGGTGAGAAGATTCTCACATTGTTTCTGTGATACATTTAGGTGCGCTTGGATTTTTTTCCCTGTCTAAACACTAACCAAATCAACGGGAAAATGCTCCAACTTTAGGAATTTCTTAACAACTACAGTTGTGAAATCACACCTAGACTTCATATTTACACAATGATCATTCATCTACTTTATCCATTCATGGGTCCAGAACGTCCCCTAGAATCATTGGGTGCTAGAGAGGAATAAATAAATAAAATAAAAATAAAAGAATTCTATATTGTGCAAACAACCAAATAAAAAAAATGTGCTTCAGTTTATCATGTTTCTCAACTTGTAATTTGTCTAAATGTATGTAAATAGAAAAGTGAAAAAATAAGAATGTGTATATAATTTCCACTTTCCAGCAGCAAAATGAAAAGTGGATGCTCTCTCCTCTGTTGTTACCATTTTTCCTTGATTACCCTTTTCTTCTTCTCACTGTTAGACAGCCTCAGCAGCCAGTCCATCAAATATTAAAGAGCAGTAGTGTGTATTATTGCTGGCAGGCCAGGTGAAATATGTGCGTGAGGCTTGTGGCGTCTCACTCAGAGCTCCCTAGAGAGTTTCCTCCAGCTGTTGAGAGCCCACCTCCATCACACACACTAAGAACAGGCTGGGTCAGCCTCTTCCAAATGTCTTCATCTCTCTCTCTCTCTCTAGCTTCCCTTCCCTTCCCTTCCACTCTCCTTCACCCTCTCCCCTCCCACCTGGCCTAATGGTTAACGAGGGACTCTGGGTAATAATGCTAAAACGCACACGTTTCCAGTCTCAGAGGAAGGTCAAAGCCGGTGGAGGAGAGATTGATGGGGCAGCTGAGAGGAAAGCGTCACGTCATTCACTTCATAAGGCTATGTGCGTGCTCTGTGTAAAACCTAAACATGAATATTCACTTTACATTAATTAAATAAGGGGTTATAATCATTTTGAAGACTTTTGTTGCATGTTGTGTTGGTCACACCTATATTTTGTAAGAAGGGTTTTTTTTTGATGGAAAAACGGGAAAAAACATGAAACCCATCCATTCACTCATTCACCCACAAACTAACATTATCACTTAATCACATACCCATCCATTCACTCATTCACACTCACATACATAATCATACACCCACTCACACAATCAAAAACTTACTTGTCCATTTATTCACTCACTCACTCACTCACTCACTCACTCACTCACACGAAACATTATCTACAAGAAAACCTGATAATTCTGACCATACCAGAGTTGTGAGTAATATTCCATTGCACTCACATGATAAAACTGCAGTTATACTACTTTACACTATGAATACAGTCTGATGAAGCTGATGTATTTTAATATTAAAAAATATACTGTTTTGAAAAATAATTGCAAAGAAGACAAATATAAATAATCAGAACAAACCTTATTAATTCAGATGAATCATTCTCATTGTTTAAATGCTATTTTTTACATATGTACAATTTAGGAACACATTTAGTTTCCTGTTATTATTCTGAAAATGCAAGGTTTACTTCTATTTATGACGATACAGTCACCTGACCTTTTATCTCAAATGCAACTTTCCACAGAATTAGACAACACGAGCAGAGAATCATGTTCAATACACAATACATGCCATTAAACTTGTTTGGAAATGTCATGTTACACTGCACCATATGCACCTGCACAGCGGCGTTTGATCAATAGGGCCTTTGTGATTTTCAGAGCAGCTGAATATGAATCCAAAAACACAGCGGAGAAGCAGATGCCAAAGCTACAGAAATCATTGGCTATGGATTTGGAGAAATGACTTACAGTCATTGCTTTAGTCGGTCGGCTCGCATGCCTTTTATGGTGTTGCTAGATAGCATTTCTTCATTGAAATGTAAGTGTGCTCTCAGAGTGGGGGGTTCGCAGCAGGTTTCTGGCTTCACTGTTATTGATGGCAAAACCATTCTTGGCTCTGAGTGCATTGCTGATTGAGGGAGTACAATTGATCTCTGGGATAAGTGACAGAGCAATGCAACCTGCCAAGAAAGTGAGACAGAGCCGCAGGGACAATAGGCTCGGCTGCCCTTTGCGCCACTTTTGCTAACACCTGTATAGTACTTGGATTACTTGTGAATTTATGGGGGAGTGGGTTATAAAAAAAGCATGAAAAGCAATATAATGGTGCATGTGCTTTTGCCATTTTTGATTTGAGTACTTCCATGCTGCCAGAAGTCAGTCATCCCCAGGTTCTCGTGTAGTTTCCTGGTGTTGTTGATAAGGGCAGTGAGGAGGTGAAATCCAGCGTGTTGACAGAGGACACTGGTGGAGCTGTGATGGTGTCTCTGTGGAGGAGAACACAGAAGGGCATGGCAATTAGCCGCCACTGATTTAGTGCCGCTGCCACGCCACCTACACTAACCATGGCAGCATAGTCCAGGCTGCCAGCTGTGCCAAGCACCAGGTTAATTATGGGTGTATGTTAGTGTGAGAGCTAATAGAATCCCTCTCTCTTCACATATGGCAGATACGTGTGCTGTATCAGACCTAACATTAACTCAAGGATTTGTACAATCTTAAAATATACACAATTGAGCCCTTACTCCAGATGTAGTCAAGGTTTGTGTCTGAAGCTGTTGTGTCTATGCAGCTGTAGGGGGAGCCCAGGTGAAAAAACACCAACATAGTGTTCCTTTAAAAAAATGCTAACAAATGGATTCAATTTAACAACTGATTCAATTTAACAGCACTGTCCTTAAATTAAGGGGTAAAAGGGGTTATTTTCCAGCCCTCGTCCAAAAGCTACATAGTGCAGATTAACTTTTTGTAAGGTTTTATTTACTGTTTGAATGAGCCCAAAACACTAATTTACAACTTGTGTTGCTTAGTTTTGTTGCATTTTTGGTCTGTGTTTACTTTAATGATGCCAGTGATCTCCTGAAATTTGAATCAGTGTCTCTTTAAGTAATGTAACTATAACAGCAGATTTTTGCCAATATTACCCACCTATAGAGCAGGACTAGAACAACATTCTCATCACTTTTCATGCTTTTTAACATCCAGAGTTCTCTTTGCTGTCTACATCTCTATAGATGCTATTTCCTGGCATGTGGAAGACGAGAGATTCTGAGCCAGTTCTGACACTTAGCTTGTTTTCCATTTACCGAGCCAGTGCACTTTGTTCTGTCCTGTCCCCACCTTTTCCCTGGCTCCACCCACTCAGTACCACACACACTACCACACCTGCAGCAATTATTAAACTCATTAACCACATATTTACTCCTCTGTCTCTGCTAAGCACTGTGAAGTCTCAGTGTTTAAACTGAGTTCTGAGCCTTGGTTTCTTGTGTAGCTTTTCTGTTGCCAAACATTGCCTTGTTTTTTTTTTCTTTTTATAATGACTGTGTAAATCTTCTTGTAGGTAAAGTTTCAAATTCTCGGACAGAAGAGTGCCTTGTTTGTTTCCCCTTTTCTAGTTGTGTACTCCCAGTCAAAGAGCACCTTCATCTTTTCTTCTCTGATCTCCTGAGCACTCCAGACATTTTGCCAGATCCCTGGAATTCAGTAAATGCTTCAGTTTCAGAGGAAATGATACTCAAAACAAAAGTGAAAGACCTTGTAGATCAGCAAAGCAGTACTTAAAGCTTCCATCTTTAAGAGACAGGTGAAACATCAAGCTCCATTCTTTCTTAACGTTTGAAAAAAGCTTCACAGGTGGTGCTGTGCTGCCTTCAACGTGAGATGACAACTCGACACTCTGGGACTAAAAAGATGAACACCTGTCAAGTAGAAGCCTTTCCTTAGAAAAGGAAATGAACAAAAGGGCATAACACTTGGAAATAAAACTAATAATCTGCTGATGGTCTGAGAACAGTGTACTGACCACCCAAAGGTCAGCCCTCAATACAAAAACACTAAATCAACATGAGGGATGGTACTACAGTTTTAAGCTCTACAACACCACTCCATTTGGGCTTTAGCAGGCATCAGCCCCCACCAAGATGTAATTGGCCACTAAAGTATCCTCCCACAGAAGCTGGTACTTGATTAGTGTGAAAATATTCTAGATATGTTTTGTGTAAATGTCTAATAGCATGTTCCTTCCAAGAAGAGGCAACAATAAAAGGCTAAATCTTGTAAACATTGTTTATGGAATAAAATACTACACTCATTGCACCCATACTTATTTCTGTGTGCTTGTCGGGGTATACACTGTGTATATGATAAACATAACATTGCATTGATGTGTATTCAAGGCTTTTTGAGCCAGGGTATTTCAGGGGCAGACACAAGTACAGAAGTGTTACTGGGCAGGGAATTAAATTTTTAGAAGGAGTCTGTCAAAAGAAGAGTGTTGTTGGACAGAGGTTTTCTCTGGGTGGGCAATTCCCAGCCCATTCCACCCATAAACCAACCCCTGATACAGTATCTGTAATTACTTAGCTACTTCAGACTACGATCAACTAATGGCTATAATCTTCCACTTTGTTGGCTTCATTAACCTCATCCAGTGCAGAACTAAACAAAACCAAACTACATACTCCACACACATCTTAGCTGATCTACTACATTCACGGTAAGTGTAGTACAATTTGCGTAGACTCCATTTTGTTGAAACCATATTTTTAATTCCGCTCTCCCATCATCTCAGCCTTGAGCAGCCAGACGTCCCTATTTCTGGACAGAGCCACTGCATCACTCCTGTGGTCAGACGCCTGTTCCTGGGAGGAGGGCTTAGAGACGGGAGCTCCTGACGCTCTGTAATCACAGGTGTGCAGATGGGCACATCACTCCTCGCCCGTTCTGCGCTCTCGTCCCCAACAATTAAACCCCCATTTCGGATGTCATTAATCAGCAGGCCGCATGGCAAGATCCAATTCATATCTGTCAGATGCAATGGGCAGAAACTAATAGGAGAGCAATTACCCTAAAGGAGTTGTGTACTGCCGAGAGGTCTATGACAGTGTGTTTTAACATGAAGCCCTTACCACATGCTAAGGCTGGGTGCCAGAAAGCCCTTATTTGTGTTCCTCCCCGGTGTGAGGGAGCGAGAGGAGGAGAAGGGTTAGTAGGGTCCATGAATAACAGAAAGATAAAACGGATCAAGATGTTTTCCCTCAGACAATGTCCAAGAGCAGTTGGAGTTAGAGGGAAAGCAGCTGTGGATGGAAAAGCAGAAATGACCATCTTTAGACCAGATCTGAACCTCCTTTGCCTCCACAATCATTTTCACCCTCTATTACCCTGAGGAAAAGGCACCACAGACTAAGCTCAAACAAACAAAGAAGCCCAGCTTTGGCCCCACTTGCACTTTAATTGGCACGTGATTAGCGCTCGAGTTTTGATCGAGTCCATCGAGGGAGGGGTGTGTGTCCAAATTGCACGCTGAGAAAGCAATACACTCCCGTGATGCAAGATCCCAGCTGAGTTGTGAGGGATCGGAGAAAAGAGCGATATAATTGTGGCCATATGTAAAACAGTGTAGAGCAAGTATCCCATTACAAATAAACAGACCTTCTGACTCATTCTTAATAGTGGTGAGTGCTGGTTTCCTTTGGAAAACAAATAAATAATGTGAAGAGTTCCCTCCATTCTTGGCCGGCTGGTGCGTAGTAGCGTGTGGTTTTTATTAGCATTGCTGAAGGAACAACATAAAATGTTTCTCTTTCCAACATTTGGTCTCCCTCTCACTCAGCCAGATGTGCATGGCAAAGAAATGTTAGATTGCACACAGATGAGTTTAGAGCTTAGAGCTATACATGACAAAAGAGCCGTAATTACAACGAATCTGATTCTACTTATTCTACTTCATTTCAGTTGCTAACTCATAATTCATTAACATACATTTGTGAAGTGGTTTAAATGTGTCTGCACAAGAAATGACAAGCTGATATTCAAGTGGAATTTGAATATTCATGTGACACTGGAAAGGTCTAGTTCAGATCTAGTGGTTTAATGGCGATGTTCAGGGATTAAATCCAGTACATATTTTAAAAGGTTCAGAGAATGTTTTCTTACCTTTCGCTAGCTCTCTGGTCTGGTTGCGTTCTGGATAAATGTCCAGTGTTTTTATGCAGCCCTGGCTCTGTAAATAGGAAACAAACTAAATGTCTCTGTCTGCACTGGCTCAGGAGCTCTCTCACTGCGCCGCTGGCTCAGCCAAGGCCAAGAAAGAGCATCTGGAGGCGATTGGATGGTGGAGAGACCTCAGCATTGAAAAACATGAAAAAAAGATGAGAATGCTGCTCTGTATTTGCTCCAAAACATATTTTTGCTGTTATAGTTACATTGCTTAATGAGGGGCTGACTCCAAATTCAGGACAACTATAACTGCATGAAAGTAAACACAGATCGTAAGTTCTACAAAACTTAACAGCACAAGTTTCAAAAGGGTTTCTGTGGTAATTCAAACAGTGAATAAAAACTTACAGAAAAGTAAAACTCCAGCCATGAACAAGCTACAGCGAACGTCTTACTGAAACACACCATTTGGGTGGAGGGGGGTTCAGAATGCAGTGATAGCTCTTTCCTCATATAGAGTCGGGAGATGGAATACGGCTGATTTAGCTTCATTAAAAACTCTCAGAGATGAGCTGCAAGATGGGTTCAAATGTCAGGAATGTTTTCTTTCACACTTATACACTTCACCAAATGCAGGTTTTATTTAAAAACTATGAATAATGAACAGAGAAGAACTATGTTTCTCTCTCCTGCCCTATTTGTGTTTTTACTCACAGGCCTGTGAAGCTGTACATTATTCCAGTTAGAGCAGAAATGTACCAACTACTAGAATTCACTTCAGACTTTGAAACTCCAATTTGAGCTTCAAATTTGTAGCTTTGTGTTTTAAACATGCAGACAGTGCTGGAAGCAGCTATCACTGGAATGATATGCCTACAGTCTTGGATGAAAATGTCAGTCAGATTTGTTTGGACTCACAGCCTTAATGATGGCTAATCAAAGCTTCTGCTGACAAGTATCCACTCTCTGGGAAATAAATATGGGAGGGTGATTCATGGGAGGCTTGTTTTCATTATTAATCCATAATAGACTTTTTAATTTGTAGCATGTAGCAGACATACTTCTCCCTATCCAGTGTGACTTACACAACGGACATGACGTCCACTTAAAGGTTCATGTTCATGATTTTAATCTGAGGATATTTTCTAAACATTTGCTAGCTCTCTGCCCACTGGTTGAGCCTCAAGAAACAGTACCTGGAGGCCTTTGGACTGCAGAGAGAACTCTGAACTTTGAAAAGCGTGTAAAATTATTAAAAGTTGCTCTATTTCTGTTCCATAGGTAGTTATTACATAACATGGATTAGACTCCAAATCATGGAGGCTGCTAACTGCATGAACAGTGAATACAATGTTCTTGATTTATTCCTTGTCTGTAACCACTTATCCAGGTCAGGGTCACGGTGGGTCTGGAGCCCAACCTGGAATCATAGGGGTGCAAGGCAGGAACACACCCTGGAGGGGCATCAGTCCTTCACGGGGCGACACATACACTCACACCTAGGAATACTTCTGAGTCACCAATCCACCAACCAGTGTGTGATTTTTGGACCATGGGAGGAAACCCACGCGGACACTGGGAGAACACACCAAACTCCGGAGCGGGACTTGAACCCACAACCTCCAGGTCCCTGGAGCTGTGTGACTGCAACACTACCTACTGCACCACCATGCAGCCAGAATGCAATGTTAAAGACAAGTTAAACTTCTGCCAAGTACAAGCAACAGTTGTTTTTCTCCTCAAACACACTATTCCACTTTAAAAGAGGCTGAGATTCTGAATGCAAACAAAGACATAACAGCAGTTCCCTAGAATTGTAAACGCTGCCATTAAAGTGAACATTTACGATTGTGGGGAAAGACTGGTTTCTGGTTCAGAAGCAGAGTCTTTGAGGTGGTATGTCTGAGGAAGAATACGACAGTTTTTTGTACAGCCGGAAGCAGTGTACCCAGAACTTGACATTTGGGTGGGCCTGGGCAAAAGCATGTGGGCACTATTGGGGAGGGTACACTTTATGCAGTGTCTCTTGCTCGTATGCCTTGTGCTCCGATCACATCTATGGGTGCCAACTTTCTGAATTCAAATAAAAGAATGTGAGAATTGTTAATCAACAACAACAACAACAACAGTAATAATAATATTTAAAAAAGGGTGCCTGTACGATCTACGGACTCTTCCACACAACACCTTTTACAGAAAAAAAGTCCTAAAAACTGCTTGAACCCTAATAATTAATTCAATTTATACAGCACCTTTCACAAACCCAAACACACTTTACAATCATATATGAATTTATCTAATGTGATTTTTCTGGATAAAGAAATGCTTTGATTCTAATAAAGTGAGCTTTATTGTTATCACAGATGTGTTGAGGGAGAATGAAATGTAGTCCCTTCAAGACACAGTGCTAACATAAGTTATATCTATAAGCAGAGCTGTAAGTTCCCAGCAGTTCAGTACTGACTTTTGAGCAGCGCCCCCGCAAAACAATCACCTGTAGGAGGGACTGTGACCCCATTGGCTGCAGCACTAAACGATAAAGAGCTAACTCTGGCTGATGATTGGCTTATTAAAATGGACGACAAATGAGAAGTGCGTTCTCTGTTTAGGAGCCGTGGTGTATCCGCCCTTCCCTCTTTCTGAGACAGAGAGAGCAGCGGCCTCAAAGTAATTATCCTTAAAATAAAGAAAAAAAAAACGCCTGCGGTAATGATTAAGTGTCCAAATACGGGACGGCAATCAACCCGTAAAATGTCTCCTCACGCTCCAGCTCTGAATGCGCGTTTGTGCGAAAGAGTCAGAAAGGAGAGTGTGGGCCTTGGTCCAATTTGGTTAGGTCCAGGCCTAATATACACCCCTGTGGTGGTTATTTCCTTTGTGTGAGCGCTGGGACAGTAGACTGTGGCACTACATAGCGGAAGAGGTCTATTCACTCGTAGCTCCAGGGCGACGGCAGATAGCGTTTCTGCGTTGTTCAGACTACGGTTTCCGGTGGCCGCTCTCTCCGGTCTGTCTGCAGTTCCTGACACAGGGACGGAACTGTGTGGACTCAGTGCACTGTACCAGGCCGTTGTTAGCGGTAACGTTCATTTTAATGAGCTCTAGTGAAGGGGGCAGGTACTGCTTCGTGGCCACACCACACTCAAGCGAGATGTATACCGCCCCGGTGGAGAGAGAGAGAGAGAGAGAGAGAGTGTGTGTGTGTGTGTGTGGGTGGGTGCACGCGCATCAGTATGAGCCCATATTATGGTTAACTGTTTACTACGAGCTGTTGTTGTTTCCCTATTTGAGTTTTCTCTTGACCGCTGTGAATATTAGATATTATATTTGACTTAGTGAAGTTGTTTCTTCAGTTTCTCAGTTTCAAAGCTGTAACGGTAAATCTGAAGCATTTATATTTTTAAAAACAAAATATGAGCAATTTGCATTTGTTTATTTTCACAGTTGATTTGAGCTGTTGAGTGGTATCTGGAAAACTATTGAAACTATATTCGCAGTAAGCTGACAATTTAATAATTTAAATATAATAATAGATCTCCTCAAACCAATAACATTAACTTTATTGTTTATTTAACAACAAAACACGGTCAGTGGTGGAAATATCTGAGCCCAATAATTATTTATTTGTTTATTTACACATGCATGTTGTTGTTGTCTTTTTAAATTCATTTATTTCTTAAAAGATATAATTCCGATATAATCATGGATCACTATGACTGAAATGCCCTTAAGCAAGGCACCTAACCCCCCTGGGCGGCCCACCACTCCGGACATGTGCTCACTGCCCCTTATGTTCACTGTTGTGTTTGTAAATGTGTGTTTCACTGCACGGATTGGAGTTAAATGCAGAGAACATTTCACACAGTGTGCAAGCACAGTGGCCAGTAGTGATTACAATTCTAATGTGTACATTTAAATTGAATTAATTTAACTAGAAAATACTAAACTAAATAATATTGTCAGAAGTGGTTTAATAATGTTAATAAGCTGTTGTTAAACGAGCAATATTTAATACTGACATCAGAACTTACTACAGTTATACTGTAAACTGTATACTACTGTATACTACAGTTTCAGAACAGTGGAGACAGAGCTGTCTTATTTTTTATTTACTTAAGTCGAGGGCAGCAATATAAACAGCCACCATAGTTTTCCCTGAATTTACAAGAATGTAATGTCTAAACCACATTAAAATGTAGACTCGACAAGGCTGGTGTTATTTTCCCTTCAGCCATAAATGTCATTTTAGAGCAGATCTGTGCTTCCTTTTCACAATTTTCGTATTCAAGCATTTAGTTCCACCTTAAATGGGTCTGTTTAAGGATCTCCCGCTACTTATTGAATTCCATCTTAAACAGCTATGCGAAGCTAAAGCTAGAGCTAGGTTTATAAACAAAATGTGTTTTGAAACACTTTTCCCATTCTATCAGTTTCCCATTTTTTCCGTTTCAAACACACAACCAAGTGCACATCATGTCATTAAAGAATCTACCTACTAGACAAATGCTTTTATTTGGTGTCTACTACCAAGCTTGATTTCTCCATTCCACCTTAAATAAGTGAATATGCGAGGCTTTTCAGTTTTTACTCCTTAATTTGTTTAAACGCACACACACACCACGGAGAAACACACATGAATCTGCCCCAGTTTCTTTAAAACAAACAAACAATGGTATTTACACCTTTCAATAATGTTGTTATTCACCTTGTTATCAACACTCAAAACAGTCCTAACACCTTTCAAACGTCACTATGCTTCTCTTTCTTTACATAAAACATACAACCTATGACCTTGTTTTAATTTATTCATAGGTGTCTGTACTTCTATAATTTTTTCAGAAATGATTTGCTGTTATCTGTTCAGGAGGAAATTAGCCAGCTCTGACTCTGTTCTGTGTTGTTGTTTGTAAACTGCCTCCACTTTTCAAACACAAGGCCAGTGTTTCCTCACATTTTACTCTGTCTCTGGTCATGGAGATATTTAGAAGGTCAAAAGGGCTTTTTGGGTCGAGTAAAATATTACATTAACTCTGTTCACTTTGTCATATCATGGCTGTGAGACACTTTGTGGACCTGGCCACACGGTGGACTGTAAAATTATTGGACAGAGGACGGGACACAGGCAGAACCTCAGAGGGCGAGATCATAGGAGCTCCCCTCCGGACTGGGCACTTCTCAAAGAGAATATACTGCTTTAGCAATGCTCTTAGAGGCAACAGTGTTTTAGCTTTGACTGTTACCCTAATCTATGATCATACACCCTGGGCATCTTATGACTAAGTACAGTAAATATCCTACTGATTGTTCCTTTAAGTAATACATGCTCCTGATTCTGATAAAGTTGTATTAAACCCAGAGCCCTGTGTTAACACTTTCAGGCAGTGTTTGCCCAGGAGAGTGGAGGATGCTACATCCAGAAGGCTTTGTTACATATGACAGTTTTGCGTATAGACAGCAGTTGAATGTAGCCAGTGCTGGATTTCACATAGCGCACACAGGCTCAATACCAATAAGCAGAAACACAGCATTATAACAATGAGTTCTTGAGCTAGATTCCTATTGCTATGTTAGATGCTACCTGAGAAAAAAAAAATAAACAGAGTGCAAATTTTCTCCAGGATGTAGGCCAAAGGGAAACCAGTACAGTGCAGGCATGTGCTTCAGTGAATTTAATAATCCAATCCTTGTTGACTTTGTGAATGAAACTTGGTCTGAATTCAAGAAAGTAGTCACACATTTGTATTAATATAATTACTCAGAGTGAAAACAAAAGGGGTGCTTATAATAAAAGCTAATAACAAAAAGACAAATTACACAAACAAAGCCACACCAGACTGTTAAAATGTAATAATGAACTCTGTATTGATGTCAAAACATATCTTCAAAAATCCTATAATCTACTTAACACTGAGACCTGTTCGCTAGTATTAGATAACATATGACATGATATTTCGCTAATGAAGCATCAAGGCAACCCTGAAAATGAAAGCTAAAGTCAGTGAAACTGCAAATTCAAGCAGACGTTAGAAACTACCTGATGATTGCATTCTTCCATATGCAGCTGACAAACTCTTATTCAGAACTGAAATGGCATTAAAGCGTAAGTGAGGCTAACGTAGATAACTGTTTATTAACACACAGTGCCTTCTCTGTACATTTGCAGCCTTAAAGAAGACGTGACTTTTGTTGGGACTGAGGCTGGCAGATGACATGAGAAATGCATGAGTTCATACTTAATGTGTGTCTAAAATTACAGATAAGAAGGACATATATGTTTTAACCTACAAATAGCGGATGTTGAACATTTTTAGTGGGATGTCAAAAAATGTTTAGCAAACAGGACAGAACTGAAATGTTGGTTCTAAGCACTGAGTTTCAGAGAAAACTGATTAGTGAGGAATTAGGTTCTTTGGCGTCATATGTTAGATCTCAAATATCTAGTGCTGCAGCCAAAATGGCTCCCTATTGAGATCTTTGGATCTTTGTTTTATCCCTCGATATTCCGAAAGTAAGACCTGTTTTGTCCCAGAGTGATGCAGAGAAACTTGCCCATGCATTTGTTACAAGTAGGATTGATTACAGTAATGGTCTTTTTCCTGGGCTTAAGAAAAAACTCCATTGTCTGCAAAATACACAAAGTTATTGGGGGTCCAAGCCCTAATTAGTAGAACCAGACATGACTTATCTGAATAAGAACACAAGCCAACTGTGTCTAGGTCTTAGTATGGTAGTACAATTGTTAAGGCTTAAAGCTGGTTTATTTTTCTGTTAATATCTACATAAACCTGTGTGCCATGACAGAGGAATCATAGGCAGGCGATCACATAGGCGTCAGGCAACATACATTAACATATTGTGAATGTGTACATTATCACTATCCAAACCAAAATATAAATCAGTGATGTTTCTGTTGTACAGAATAATCTGGAGCGGCGGCACGGTGGCGCAGCAGCTAGTGTCGCAGTCGCAGGTTCAATTCCTGCTCCAGGTGACTGCCTGTGAGGAGTTGGTGTGTTCTCTCTGTGTCTGCGTGGGTTTCCTCCGGGTGCTCCGGTTTCCTCCCACAGTCCAAAAAACACACGTTGGTAGGTGGATTGGCGACTCAAAAGTGTCCGTAGGTGTGAATGTGTGTGTGTTGCCCTGTGAAGGATTGGCGCCCCCTCCAGGGTGTATTCCTGCCTTGCGCCCAATGATTCCAGGTAGGCTCTGAACCCACCGCCATCCTGAATTGGATAAGTGAATGAATGAATGAATAATCTGGAGCATGAGAAAGAAACTGCTTCATTCGTTTTCATGATCTTTAGGATCAAGTATTATTGGGACCTTGCGAAGACACATAGAGCCTTACGTGGATCTACGCAGAAATATACACGAGGTTTAATTTCAGCTGTCATGAGAAGTTTTCAAAAAGTCTTGTAACTCAACCAACATATCATGCATCTTCAGATGGGGAGTACTCTGTGATTTTGTGTCAAAAACTAGGCCCGTGGGATAATCATATTTGTACATTTTTTTCACATTTCTGCACTGAATAAACATAAAAGAACGAAGCTATTCTCTTCAGACATTCCTAAACGTACACTGCAAGTGTATAAAAATGATGTCTGTTTATTATAGCGTGGCTATATTTAATACAGAATGTAGTAGTTGGCCTCTTTGGCTTTTTTAGCTAAGCGCAGTTGACTCATCATTGCCATGGTACAGAAAAGAAAAGTACGTTTTTTTTCCCACCTCTCAGCAGAGAAAGTGTTTAATTGCAAATAAACTATAAGTGCACCTCAATATTTGGCCTTCATAGATTTCCACTAACTCAATTCGAAGGCACTTTATTAGTTCCTCTTTTATACGATATGGCAGTAATGTTAAGTGATTGCCCTCTGCAGCTTCATCTTTGTACTTTATAACTCAGCCGCATATCCCTCCTCCACGCTCACAATTACCCACTCAAAGCTGGCTGCCATTAGAGAGCCTTTCCTCAAAACATGTTCGCCTTGAGGATGGAGAGAGAGAAAGAGCGGGAGATGGAGGAAAAAAAAACAAATTCAGAAAGGTTTCTTATTGGATTACTGGAGAAGGGGCTCTTTTCCCTTCTGCTTTGTACGACGAAAGATTTTCATAATAGAAAGTAAATTGCAATGGTTCCTGTGTGGATGGACAAATTAATGGTGCTGCAAAGGGAAGGAGTGGAGGAATGGTGGAAAGGAGATGAGATGAAAGGTCATTTGCAGCACCTGGAAGCTCATGGGAAAATGATGACACACATTTCTCCAGCTGTGACTCAATTGAGACACTGTGCACCATATTTTACCATCAACCATGAGAATGTTTTAGCACAAATACAAAAATGATATTGCTTTAAACAGAAGTGCAGTGTCAATAGTAATCTGTAAGTTTTATTTCAGTTTAATTAAGTCGGCTGGAGCTTGTGATCCAGAACTAATCATCTTACATCAGTACCTGACATTTCTATTGCCCTTGTGACTGAATGCCATCAAATCCCTTCGCAGCAATGGAACAAAATCTAGTATGAAGTGTAACCAGAAGTGTACACTGATTTGCTGCACAAAGAGGTATGCAATCAAATCCTCATCAATAATTCCTGATATAAACCTAGTAAGTGTCTCCTTCAGTAAAGAGCCTTTCTTGGCAGCTTTCATTTATACTCAGTAACGTATGCTACTTTTAAAAAGGCCAAGAGTGACTCTCTCTCACAAAGTTGGTTGAGATAATGGCAAATTCGGGATTTACACAATATGATATGTTATAGGAATAACTTTTAATACTGACAACGTGCATTTAAAATGGCTACTGTTGTCCAAATTCAAAACACTGGAGAGGGATGTTTGCACATGTGAAGATTATGCGAGTTGCCAGGTTGAGCAAAATGGAGCCTGCAGGAATTAAGGACTTTGGACCTTCACAGCTAAAAAGAATTTACATGGAAGAGTGCATCATTTCACTAAAAATCTGTGCACGCTAAAAGAAGCCAAGAGGTAAATCTGCCAACACTCTTTTTCCTGTGTTTACCGGCCTTATATCTGACATTCCATTTTCACTGTAAATATGTCAGTTTACATTCTTTTATTGATTTTTTTCCACTTCCACCTAAAATGACATTTTAGAAGGCAAATATTTGCTTTTTCTTTGTGTTTGTTCCACTTTAAGCCTTATTCCTCACTTTGCTCAGTTTATACACCTTTCAAACATGCAGTTGTTACTCACTTTCTTTTATTTATTTAAAACACACACAAACCATGGAGTTTAAACCCTTTTGATCAGTACATATGTGTTTTACCTTTTAGATTTACAGAAATTACTTGCTTACTTTTTCAGGAGAAAATCAGCCAGCTCGGCATCTTTCAAATACATTGCCAGATTTTACTCTCGCTTACTCCATCTGTGGTCATGAAGCGTTTTAGAAGGATGCCAAGGTTTTTCAGGTCTGGTAAAAATCTAATGGTACCTGCTTGCTTGCTTCCATGGCTGCAGCCCTTTGTGCTTATGTCTGCTATTGTGTGTCATACCTGGCAACCAGGGGTCTGAAAATACTCAGATTTAGACGCCAAAATAGAATTGAGATCCAGAATGGACCTCCTCATAGAAGAATATCCTGGTTGCAGCACTGCTGTCAGAGATGTCAGTGCTTCATCTTAGCATCTTTCTCTGATCTCTGATGTCATTGATGTGATCTGCCTGGTCATTTTAGAATGTAGTACTGTAAGTATGTTACGGATTGCTGTGATTTGTTGAGGTAATCATTAAGAAAACAAATCATTGTGAAGCCCTAATATCTGCATCACTGCTCAGAGCTGATGGGATGATAATGTGTTGTGATCGCATGTGGGTTTGAGTGAGCATGCTCAGAAGCAGTGTGAGTGCTTTAGTGATGTGCTGCAGTGCACTATACCATACACCAGCCGTAAACACACAGGCCTTTTGAAGCGCCTGGTTTGGCCCCTGCATGCTTATTTGCAGGTCAGCCTGGGTCGCATGCTATTACTCACAGTTACCAACTGAACACAGATCAGAGCGGTGGTCTCCTCTGCAGGAGGGAGGGGTGGGTTAAAGGTTCCAAACAGGCAGAGAGAGAAGGAAAGAAAAAGAGGAGAATAATGAGGATTAGTGTGTGATTCTGTGCCCCCGGAAGCGCTGCTCTCTGCTTTGATCACGCACCTCTAACCAGGCTGCGTTCCTACGGCTGTCAGACAATACATTCCTGTTAGTCTTAAACATGCATCGCATTCATATAGGCTTCTGATTCCACAAAAGCCACAGAGGGCTGTGCTAGGAGAGACCAAGGCAGTGCTGCGGAAGAGTATGACAGGATCTCATCAGGAAAGCACATGCTGCTGCTGTTCACACAACCAATAATAAGCAGTGTCAGAGACAGGCAGCTCCAATACAAAGAATAATCATTGTCGGGGGTGGTGGACGTGAGGTTGACGGTTCGCTCTGAAACAAGCAGAATGATTTGTGCAGCTCCAGTATTAATACAAAAAAACAACAACAAAAAAAAAAAAACAACAAGCCTGACCACTATGACACACAATACTCTAGAATGAAAATATCAGGCACATTAGGATGCAGTGGCACGGTTGCAGCGACAGTGGAATAGCCTCTATGTCATCGACTAATCCAGGTATAATTGGCTCCTGTCTCTGGTTGGGTGGGATGTCCCTTCCAATCGGCCATCACTTAGTAAAACGATAGCAAGCATGCATGTTTCTTTTTGTTCTCCTCCAAGTGTGTTGAGCTCTCCGGTGCCTTTGCACTAACAGTAGTAGGTACAATGCAACGTGCATGGGCTGATTACATGTGTTTCAGAGGAAACACACTCCGTGTTTGGTAGCATCTGAAGCTAGGGTTAAAACTGGTATTCACTAATTTGGGGAAATTAACAACACAGTTGTCTTCCATACAGAAAACCAGGGAACAGACTTGGCCTAATGGACCGACAGAAAAATCCATGGCTGAAGTCCCCTTGAGCAAGGCACTGAACCCCCAGACGCTCTCTGGGCGCCAGGGATGTGTTTGATTCTTTGTACAATGACAAATAATTGCACATTATCATAATTATTATTGTTGGTGTTATTAATATCCTTGGGCTCTGTTTTCAACCAGGGAACACGCACTGTTTTGCCTAGGAGAAGGCATGTCTCAAATCTTGTTGCGAAAGAGGGGTAGGGCTATATACCCATTGACATGGAGAATTTTAAGGGATACATGTCAAACAAAGGGCTATGAATGCCTTGGGAATCACCAGCAAAAGGGCCGCGACCAAAGAAAGCCACATATGTCCCTATTTTATTTATTTTTTTTATATCATAACCATTGTATATTTTAAGTTTATTGTAGTTTCAATGAATTGTGTCCCTTTACTTCATAACAAGCATAAATCAAAGCTAGTAATTTACCAATGTCTCTGAAATTCCAGTTCCACATTAAATGGTAAAGCAATTACATGTAAGTGCCTGCATGTACTGCATCATTTTAAGGTGGACCTGGAAGTTTCAGTTAGGAGGTGGCAGAATAAGCAGCTGAATCCAGCTTCATATCACAGAGAGTAAGATGTGGGAGATAATGTATGATTGTTGAAGGCTTTTGAAAGCTTATAATGCCCTAAATTTTTACTAAAGATATCGCTGCAGAGCCAACTGATGCGCAGCTCTTTTTTGTTTTCTGATGACATTTGAAGGGTCTTTTAAGGGTTGTCCCATTTTTGTAAGGGAATATTTTAACTGCAATAAATCAGTTTCAAGCAGCAACACTTGAAAACAATGTAGATGTAAAATTAATAAATGGAGTTCACCATCATTTTTAGTCTATAACAGAACTACTGCTGTGAAAAATACTTGAATTATTATTGTACATAATTCAGAATTAAGTAATCAAGTCAGTGTTTCTTAGATTGTTGTACTGTGTGCACAAAGTCAGCGTATATCTTGGATCCAAGGAGCCCCCCATACCACACGATGCAGCAGTAGCATTAAAATTACACAAAATAGCAAAGGTGTTTTCAAAGGCAGTTTACTGATAATATTCTATGATGCAAGCATCAAACCGCTGTTCAGAAGTGCATGGATATTGAGTGCACATATTTTTGTGCCTCTGTAACACTGCAAGGGTTCAAATGCAACAGCCTTGAATAGAAAACGCAACAACTCAACTGTCTAGCAGCACGTTTAGCTGACAGGCCACAATTTTCCGTTCAAAATTGTGCCCTTCCAAAAGGGCTTTACCATTGCGGGCTGACTGAGATGCTTCAAGCCGCTTGTGCATTACGGTCAGAGCAGAGTCGAAGTTCTGAATAAAAAAGCGTTTGAGAGTAACAGCCACTTAGCCAGAAAGCTGCAGAATAATAAGCACTCTGATGGAGCACACATCAGATGACATTTACAACATCCACTCTAATTGTTTGTACCACTCTTTCAGGTTTATATGCTCCTCTGCTACATATCAGCTGAATTAAATACCCCACGATGACCGCTGTATCTCCACAAATCTCACAAAGCCACGCATCCTGGAGATTCATTTCTGAGGAGGAATACTTTAACTTCATTTAAAAGCTACATGATTAAAACCACTGAACAGTGAAGTGAATAACATTGATTATCTCATCACAATAACCTGTGAAGTGGTGGGGTGTACTGGGCAGCGAATGGGAGCTTGTATCTGATTGATTCAAAAAGGGCCAAACTGTGATGCAATTGTTGGTACCTACTAGCCTTTTTGGGGCATTAAATATGAAAGTGGACATATGACCAATAAAACAATAAATTTGGGGAACAGGAGCTCCTACCAGCCCACAAACTTTGAAATCAAACAGCCCAGTCAGGTTTAGGATCTGTCTAAAAACATGGCATAAAATAAGTAATTTGATTTTGTGTTGGGTGTTGTTCCACCCCCTCACGCATTAGGGCTGGGCAGTATAATGATTAAACCATATACAGTGTCAGTGTGCACTGTTGGGCTGTATTTAACTAAAGATACTCGACTTTGTGCTCACAGATATAAGGCTCAGCGCAGCCTGACAGTGCACCCCCTCCCTACAGTAGGGTGCTTCAAAGTAAACAGAGGCTTGTTCTCAACAGTCGTTCTGAACAGCGCTGTTTAGCCTGGGCAAGAAAAGAACTGTGATTGATCCTTGTGGTATTTTGACTGGGGGCAGGGAGGGGCTTGCTCATGGCTTTTCAGCGACCATGACGACGACGCTCTGATTGGTCGGCCTGATTTTAACACATCCATAAAATTCAGAACAACATGTAGAACACGTTCTCATACAAAATCTGACAGCGTTGCAGATTGAGGTTTGGGGGGGGGGGCTCGCTCATGGCTTATCAGCTATAGAACCACACTTTCTACATTGTAAAGATGTTCACCAGCAGCAGAAGCTGTGGAGGTGAAAGAGAAGCATCTGCTGGTGCTGCTGCAGAGCACTGAGAAAACTCCTCAGCACTATGGAAACGGCGTGTTATTCATCCCAGCCCAACTCGGTGACACGTCTCTCTAAAACATTCTGTCTAGCCTCGCTGTTAGACACACGCACTTCACACATACACACATTCTCTGTCTCTCTCTCTCTCTTACGGCTCTCTCCCTATCTCACTCGTACACACACACGCACCAGCTGCACAGCATATGGACCTTCGCAGAGGGACACATCCGCAAGCAGATAAGGGAGTGGATCAGCAACAGCAGCAGGTCAGGCCTTCAGCAGCAGTCACTCGGGAAGAGTGAGTGAGGGGAGGGGGAGGTGGGGGTGAGAAGAGAAGAAGAAAAAAAAACAAGAGTAGAAAGTGCATGAGAGAAGAGCAAAGAAAAAAGCATGCTGCTCTTTCCTGTTAAACCTCCCTGATTGGGGCGTGCATGCTTGGCCAGGCACCAACCCACACGCAGCTATTTTAAGCAGCTTCTCTCTCTGCTTTTGGGGTGATAGCAACAGCCACTGACACAGATGTTGAAGCAGGGATTTTTTTCCCTGCCTCTCTCTCTCTCTCTCTTGCTCTGCTTCGCTGCACCTGTGCACGATCAGTGCCAAACTCCTGTTGTGTCTAAATGGGAGGTCCAAACATTCCACCCGTTTAAAGCATGAAAGCAAATATCACATTATTACGTATTACGAGCCGGCTCAGGGGCGGTGTTTCTGGCTTGGGACCAAAATTCAAATGATGAAGGGGGTCATGCCTCCACACTTTCATTTATATATGAAGAAGCAGGAAGAGGAAGAAGAAACGGATTCATTGAGTAGATGAATTTATCGTTTAACTTTAAGCACTGCAACTAAATGACCCACACACTGGTACAGGTCAGCAGTATTTCCCAAGGTCACTGGGGGTGGGGAGGGGGGGGTGAGGCTTCGCTTCTGATTGTTGCTCCTCTCATCTTAAGGAGATGAGAGTCTTTGGCTGATGAGAGTTTTTGTGCTCTGCTACGAACGAGTCCAGGGGGATATTCCAAAAAGCAGAATTTCTCATTTAGCCAGCTAACTTAAGCCCAAAGTTCAGGACTGTCCAATAGGTATCATCCTCAGCTGTGTTCCTATGGGAGGGGCTTAAGTTAGCATCCTAAAGAGAAATCCTACTTTGTGGAATAGCCCCCTGCTCTTTTGTTTGGTCTGCTACCATGACGACGACGCTCTGATTGGTCAGCCTGGTTTTAACACGTCCATAAAATTCAGAACAACATGTAGAACACGTTCTCGTACAAAATCTGACAGTTTGAGGATTGGTGTGAAGTTAATGTTTGTTTTGTAAACTTGATGCACATTTATTTTTCATCCTTAAAAATCAAACTTTAATTTTACTTCAAATTAAATACAGAACCAGTCAAAAGTTTGGACATTTTTCTTTATTTTTATTATTTTCTATATGGTAAATGAATATGGAGGCCATTAAAACTATGAAGATACACGTGGAATTATGTAGTAAACCAAAAAATATGTTTTATAATTTAGATTCTTCAAAATGGCCACCTTCTGCTTTGATGACAGCTTTGCACACTCTCTCTGTTCTCTGTCAGCTTCATGAGGTCGTCACCTGGAATGGTTTTCAGTGAACAGCTGTGGCCTTGTCAAGAGTTAATTTGCAGAACTGCTCCCCGCCTTAATGTGTTTGAGACCAAAACTTGGGTTGTAGAGAAGTAGCAATGTGCCCCGTGACTAATGTGATGTGTCCAAACTTTTGACTGGTACTGTGTTTTTACATTCACTTGCATTGAAGGATAAGGATGTTTTTTTCCCCTTCTCCAGTAAACTTACCATTTTGGAGACGCATATTTTTCACTGGATTGTGACAATGTGTCAATTTAAGTTTGCTTAATATTTATATAAACCCTCCAGGTGTTCAGTATTCTCCAACAATTCTAATCCAGCACATGTTAGCAGGTGAACCGACTGTGTGAAATTGTTCACAGGTGTGTGTTTGTGTGTGTGTGTGTGTGTGTAAGTGAGTGACGGGGAGTGCTTGATGCCCTGTGATGGACGTGCACACTGTCCAGTGTGTGTTTCTGCTTTCTGCATAATTCCAGGTCAGCTCTGAATCTAGATATGGTTGTAAATACGAAAATATAATAGTAAATAATAATCTGCATTTTTAAAAATGAAACATGGATGGATCCTTTTACAAAATCAGGTTAGACCCAAATGTCATACAAAGCCACAAAACTACCACTCTACCACTCCAACCACTCACAGACACACATACAAGCACAGGGAGGATTCTGGGTTATTAATGGTCATCTAGAGTAGATAAACATACCTCCCTCTAACACACACACACACACACACACAAAATAAGGAATATATCCTGTTCACCCTCTGTGTCGCTGTCTTCCATCCCTTCATATTCTCTCTCTCTCCCTCCCTCTCTCTCCCTCCCTCTCTCTCCCTCCATTGTTTCTCAGTTGCACAGATGTTCCAGGCACATTCCATTACACCTACATGCTATTATACTTAATGGCTCATTCGATGAAAGCTGCATGTGGACTTCATCTGTGACAGGAGCCCCAAGCTGTGTCTCTCAGCCCTCGTGTACTACACCCCCTCAAAGTCCCTGCTGGGTCAGCATGACTTCACTGGATCACACAACTCTCTACAATTCCTCATCCTCTTCCTCAGGCTAGGAGCTAACCGACAAAGACAAACCTTTACAAGATTTCTCCAAACAAATATATACTGTGTTTTTTTTTTACTTGGTTCTCCCTAAATTGAATCCTCAAGTTAAGTCTCCTCCGATCCCACAGTGCTGCCAAGAAAGGAGGGAGGTTGAGGGCTATTACAAGGTCCTTCAATAGATTTTAAGACATGTCTGGATGTAAACACACTTGGAGGAGAACACTCTACTCATTTCTGTTTTGTTAGCTAGCAGAGGCCTGCCCTGGCAAACATTAGACAGAGGGAGGGCCAGACCCTCTACACAAATAGTACCTTTGCAACAGCAAAGAAAGACACATCGTGAGGTTATAAACAATAAATAAGTACAACGTGATTAAATAAATGCAGGTAAGTTCATTTGACATGGTTAAAAGAACAGCCCGGTAATGTTTTTGTATTGTCCAGGGCTGTTGTGTTATGCAGAACAGACACATCATCTCCACAGTCAGAGCTCCATGAACGCTGTTTTATTTAGAGCTGGCTGCCAGGCATTTCCCTATCTCAATATTCTGTTTAGTTTCCCACAGTGTAAGTGCATTTGCTGGGGGTTGAGGACATTTGAACCTCAGAGAGAACGCTCATGTTTATTAATACCTCTTCTTTGCCTGACTAAAGTACACAGCCACGCAGTAACAGTCAGCCTTTCCACATTGTCACTGAGGAGCGTGGGGTCTGTCTGGTGTTAATCCTTATACCTACCTCTTCCAGCTCCATGTCTTCATACCAAGAGTGTGTTTCGCAGTTAACAAAGGATTAAGTGTGTGTATGGGGCCGTGAGGGGGGTGGGTGTGTGTGTGGGGGTGCAGGATCACGCTCCTTCCTCAAGCGGCTCAGCCGCCTCTATGCATCTCTGCTTCGCTATCATCATATTAACATAGATGACAATCTGGCGAGAAGGTGCTGATCAAAGATAAATTTCACGCCCTGGCTCAGCTCTCTCTAATTACGCCATCTGTGTTACGCTCCTTCGTGCCACGCCGGCCTCAGATCTGTCAAACGCTGCGTGCCGACAGGAATGCACTGGAGACAAATCACCCCCAAACCCTGAGACACCCGTACCCACACTCCACCCCCGACACAACACTACCATCTACAGCTCTAACACAACTGCAGTCAGAACTGGACTAACATAACAGTGTAGGGAAGGGATAGGCCTCAGAACTGTAATAATGATGTTTAGATGATTACAAATTACGCGCCATAACAATACACACTTTCAATACACACTTTGTGTTGTTACAAATGGCCTGTATTCTAATATTTATGTAGTTCTGGTTTTGTGGTGCGTCCAGGGCCCACCTGGAATCACTGGGCTCAAGGCAGGAACACATCCTGGAGGGGTCATCATTCACTCACACCTAGGGACACTTTCGCTTGGTGAATTCACCTACTAGTGTTTATGTGTGGACTGTGGGAGGAAACCCACACAGACATGGTGAGAACAAACCAAACTCCTCATAGACAGTCACACAAAGTGGGGCTCAAAGCCACAATCCCAGGACCCTAAATCAACTTTAAAAATAGAAGACAAAAAGTAGTAGTAATGACCATGTGAGTGTGTAACGTTATAAATAATGCATAAAATATTGGCACTCTTCCTCAAACAGGACATTTATAAAGTTTGCTGCTTTAGTGATGCAATGAAAGTAATAGGCACATATCAAATAGTCCCACATTCATCCAAAACATAAAACTGGAAGGTTTGATGGTCCAAAGGCGTGTGTAGGATGTGTAGGCAGGTTTAGCTTGGGTGTCTACAGAACTCATTTTTCAGTATTATTTGGCAGACGTCTCTTTTATTCACTGCTTGTGTCTGTACTGAACGTGTACAGATTTGTTTTCTAGATATTATTCCCTGAATGGCTGCTCTCAAGGTGAATGCATACATATTTTACTAAAAGACATGCTTGCAGCTACTGAGAAAAGGAAAAAAAAGAACAGCCTTAAAACTTTCCTTAACCCCAAACCTGACTTTCACCATAAACCCAAACCTAATCCAAACACTAACCATAACCTGACGTGTAAAAATATAAGCAACAGCAGCATTTTGTGCTTGTTATTATCTCAAACACTGAACCCTAAACCTAACCCAAACCATAAACCCAGACTTAACTGTAAATCTAGATCTGTGCTCCAAAAGCTCAGAGACAACAGTGTTTTGTGCTTTTGTAAAACTTTTATTCAAATGCTGTGTGCGAAAGGGCTTCCTATTCACTATTCCCTATATTTATCATTATATAGTGCACTGTTATAGGGAACTAAAGTCAGAGGAGTTTAGTGACACCTCATGCAGGTTTTAACCAAGCAGCGCACTGCATTATGGGTATCCATTATTCAATAGTGTCAGCTAGCTTACATGGGATGTACACCATGTTTAGCGGTGCATTGTGGGATTATTGAGGGCACTGAAAATTGTCCACTATATATTCGGACACTACTACAAAAAAGTAGTACAACACTCCACTCTGATTAGGATCGTGCTGGGTCCAGATTTTTCTGGGTATCACTGGCAGGAACACACACTGAACAGGGTGAAATCACATACTCATGCAGTCACTTTTAAATAGCAAGTCTACCTACAATCATGAGTTTTTGGAGACCGGAGCACCTGGAGGAAACTCCTCACAGACAGTGACATTTGGAATCCACTCTAAAACCCTGGAGCTGTGTGACAGCGACACTGCCTGTATCCCAACATGCCACCTCCAGACTAGTGTTTCAAGATGTAATGAACATTCAAATATGGTTTTGTGAATAGTGAATATTCTCAAAATTGTGCAACCGACTGGAAACACTGAATGTCACTGCATGGCACTGTGGTTGGATTCTGCAGCGGAGAATTAGTGGTGCGTGAAGTTCAGTACTGCTGATTTAATGAGCCCTTATGGGAAACCATCTTGGTGAATGGTGGTAAACAGATCAGTGTGCCATGGTTGAAGGTGGAGGCCGTTCTCTTAATGTTGCACAAGCTCAGTCTTTTTGCTGCTTCTTTGCTTTGTGTGAAAAGAGCCCCATAGAGGACACATCACCTTCCCCCAAATCACAGCACTGATCAGCATCACCAAGAACACTCAAATCAACCCAGTCTCCAATTGTCCACATCCTTCTGTTGAGCTGCCCCTGCACAGGCACTGATTAAACCCCAGCTTGATTGACACAAAGCCCAGACTATCAGGATTCTAGACTCAGCAGGGTCTGAGACAGAGCCCGTGCTAATTTTCACTTCATTTTGAGTGTTGGTGTCTGAATGTAAAAATACTCTTGCAATAAAACACACTTTTAGTTATCTTTTTGAGTAACAGCACTTGGCGGGCCCAATATGCATTTGCTATCATAATAAAATGTTTATGAAAATAAATGGCGCGCCGGCATTCTCTTCTCCCAGTATGATTAATTATTATTCATTCTTTTTAATTCAGTAATACCACTCATAAACAAGCCTCTCCATCATGCCATCAAAAAACCAGGGGAATAATTGGTTGGCTGCTTAAAAGACATAATTATTGCTGTTACTTAGCAACTGAGAAATGCATCAATACATCTTACAAGGACAAAGGGCCCTGTAACCTTAAACATTTCACAGAGTATTAAACAAGCAGACAACAAAGAGCAATGCCTCCACAAAACTCATTACACTTTAATAGTTACAAGCTACCAGAGCTGTAAGCCTCACGCAATACACACACTGCAGAGTTCATGTCATGTCTCGCTTTGGCTCTTCCAAATACTCCATGTTCATAGGGGATATGCATAAACATAAAACGAGCCTAAAAATAAACACAGAATGAAGCATTCCTTCTGATGATGATGCAAAATGATGACAGTGATTGCCAGGCACACGGCTGCCACACAGGGTAATACAGCCTGAGAAACCAGTGGAATAAACCTTAAGCATTTCTAGGTGTAATAACATAACAATAGGTTAACAGCAACAGTGAGGTTGAATGCAAACACTGCTTATGTTTTAAAACAAACACCTAGTCCATGTGGTCTATAGATGGAGCTTTTGTGATGTCATGAAATCCATCTGTACAGTGTACAGTTTAGCTCAACATAGTTGACACATGACATCATATGGGCAAGGAATATAAATTTTAATATATTATAATCACTAATATTCACACTACAGAATTCATGTAACACTGGCTTTGATTTAGCCAAATATTTCTATAAACGGTGTTCTATAAGCATCAAAAAATATAGATAAGCCACTCTTCATTACCATCCATTTTGATGAGGATGCAAAATATGATGCTGAGTGCTTCACACACTGGATGTCACGCCGAATAATACACCTCCAAGTTATGACACCAATAAAAATAATCCTAACACATCCTCAGTGGCTCCCCTGCAGCGGGGAATAGCTCAGTTAGCTGCTGTTCTGGCAGCTGGTGGTGGTGGATGAGGGGCCAAGGAGTGGGCCCTGTCCCAGTGAGCCCATCCCAGGCTCGGCCGGTGCCAGATGTGTGTGGGGAGGGTTGTATCTGTTTTTTTTTGTTTTTTTTTTCGCACTCAAAGCTTCAGCATAATGTGTCGCTGTAGCGGAAAGACACAAGCCATTAATCCCTGGCCCCTGGGAGTGGCCGATGGTGTGGTAAAGTCTCTCCCGTCTCCAATCTCTTCCAGCGGTCCCCTGCGGTCGCTCCAGGCCGATGAAGCCATCACAGCTGTGAGGGCCATTTTGCCGGCCGCTCTGATCACACAATTACAATTATTGAGTACATTAGAGCAGCCAGGCGATGGCTCGTTCGCTAACATTGACCACAAGAGCGGCCAGATCGATAAACCCCCCATGTGGCGACGCTTGAGTGACTGGACCAGGACTAGAAGAATAGACTTAACACGATTACAGAGCCAGTAGGGTGGGGTGCAGCTGCTAGCTAATTGGCTTTATTGAACAGAGGTGCTTCATAGACAGAGCAAGGGAGCAATAAGGGTCACAGAGAACATACAAAGGCAAACACCACTTTCATCCAGCATTAACTTGTGAAGAATTAGAAAGCAAATGTTTTAAGCAGTAACCCAGGAAACGGCAGGGGTAGTATCAGACAAAGCTTTCTCTCAAGGTAAAGTCTGCAAGAGGGAACAAGTATGCAGTTTTTTTTTCTTACTTGCCACCAATTCATGCCAATGGCCTTGTGAGTTTACATGGTTTTAGCCTTTAATAACATAATGCCAACCACTTACTCAAAGTGGAACATGTTATATACCATGGGTTCATTCTGAAGGCACTTTTAACATTTTTTTCCTCCTCTTTCACTCTGTGATAAACAGTATAATTCAGCTTGTACGCAAATCCCTCATAAGTGCCAGCACCTACTGAGAAAGCTGTGTTAAACATTCACATAAGCATGGCATAATAAGTGAAGATTTCCGGTTATTTAATAAAACTAGTGCAAACAGAACAGAAGATCTGATCATGCATTAATTACATTAACATTTGATTGAAGAAGAACCCAGACCAGACGTGTGTGTGTGTGTGCCCCTCGCCCCGGTCATCTTTTTTCTTCATAGGAGGGAAAGGTCAAAGGTTGCACAGCGAGCCAAACGTGAGAGCAGGCGAGGCAGGAGGAGGGCAACGGAGGAGGAAGTGAACGTCTGTTTGTGATTATGGTGCAAATTCAAACCTGCTGATGAGTGTGAGCTCGGCGTGCGTCTCCTGGAGATATCCCAGATGGCCTGCGCCACCCTGCCCAATCTCCGGCCCGTTGGCAGTGCCAGCTCACAGGGCACAGACTGCAGCCTTGGCATGCCACCGAAGCTCGGGACAAAGGAGAAACTTTCTGGAGGTCACGTCAATGTGCCTGAATGTGAGTCACTTTTTCACCCTCCAAGGACTGGCAGCTTTGCCTTTTCCTCCTAGATTTGTTTATATCAGCACTAACAGATAGTTAACCCTAAGAAGTGCAGTCAAGGCTTTAGATCACTATGTATTTTTATATGTTAGTAAATTAGGACATTTGGGTCTTTAAGCTGGATGTAGGCACATAAGCGCTCACAAAATATGGCTTGCTACAACAACAATATTCACCCACAGAGAGACTGCAGATTATGACACCAAAAACACTTAGCTCAGCCCACTGACTGCCCACCCGTGAGGTTGGAGGGCTTAAAAATCATTGCGCTATAATGAAGCCGCCAACAAGGCTGACACAACACTTAATGAGAGTTCCGTGATGAAGGGATAACGATGATGATGAGAGTTTTGTTTACATATACATATATATATATATATATATATATATATATATATATATATATATATATATATATATATATACACACACCACCAATGTGCAGCCTCCACCTGGACAATGTGACAGTAGCAAATCCACACCAGTAAACTCCTCACATCAGGTGTTGGGTCGAGAACAGATGAGAATAATTAAGCCAAGATTACAAACCCAGATTTGTCCATCAGAATGTTAGACAAGTGATTCATGATCCCATAAAACATGTTTCTACTGCCTCAGAGTGCAGCAGCACTGTGCTTTACACCAACCTACCTGACACTTGGCATAGCACTTGGTGATGTAAGGCAGCTGCTCAGCCATGGAAACCCATGCCTTGAAGCGCCCTGTGGTTTTGTGTTGATGTTAAAGCCAGAGGAGGTTTGGAATGGCAGTTATTGATTCAGCAGAGCATTGGCGACTTTTGTCGCTTGTACTCCGCAAGCCCTCTCTGTAACTTTTACGTGGTCTGCCAATCTGTGGGCGACTGTCTGTGGTTCCTACATGCTTCCACTTTTTAATAACACCACTCAAAGTTCATCATGGAATGAACTAAGCTGTTGGCATCCTATAACTGTACCACGATGGAATTCTGTTGATTGTACACACCTGCGGTTTTTTGAGCGATAGTATAGAAAAAACCCTTTTGGTTTCATAAAAAATCATTTTAGAATTTGCGCTGAAACTGGTGCAAGGTCCACTGTGCTGTGGGTAAACGGCTCTGATTCAGAAAAGTTTCGATATAGAGCCCATCTTTCTTGGGCATCAGTTTAGCAAATGGAAGCAGGGAAGTTCTACTTAAAGGAAGGTGACTTCCCAGGTTCCTCTCTGTCTCCTGTCTTCATTTCACCTCTAGATTACATCATTAACCCTATCACCTCGACTGCCTAGACATCTTCAGAAATAGTCCTCAAAGTTTAATTTAGCGGACGTCTCCAGCTCCGAAGTCAGGAGAAAATGGGAGCTGCGAAATGAGATGATATGGAAATTATGGGGTTTAATATTAAATGTCCAGCGGGTGAAGGACATGGCAAAATGAAAATGGCCTGATTTCTCAAACGGAAACAGAAGAGCACTCGGCTGTAGCTTTTATAGGCCAGCTGCACACAGCTGCAGCTCCAGCTGCATCTTGGCACCACGCTGACCTTTCTGCCTTTTGCTGTAGTTTGTTTTGTTGTTTAGCCAGTGGTGAGGTAGGATGTGGTGGAAGGAGGATGACTGGTGCTGATGATCAAAGCATTCTTGCAGCAGTTCGACCCTGGAGACCTTTGTCCAAGTCACCGACTGTCCTCTGTGTCCACAAACTCTCTTTCACTGCTCCTTTTTTTTTCCTGCTTGCAAACCGCCTGCTTCACTGCGGGGCCTCCATCTGGACCCAGGAACAGGAGGATGAAGAGGTGAGGGCAGGAGAGGAAAGGAAGGTGATTCTTCTTCCTCTATGCTCTCTCCTCTTGCATGGCATTCTGGCCTAGCTGCACCTGTTGGACTGGAACCATCTGCTCACCAAAAGTGCTCAAAAGTCCCTGATTGGGCAGAAAATTCTCCTATCAGGGGAAGACTTCTGAGTGCACCCTCTGGGCAAAATAGAGTGTGTGTGTGAGAGAGAGAGTCAGAGAGAACAAGTCTTATCCTAGTCAGTGCAGTATTTTGAGGCATCTAAAACCAATTCAATTTCACTTTATGGTGCCATTCATGTTTTCTTTATGAATTTGTTTACCTTCTAGTATCATAGTAACTATTCATTCATTATCTGTAAGCGCTTATCCAGTTCAGGGTCACGTGGGTCCAGAGCCTACCTGGAATCATTGGACGCAAGACGGGAATAAACCCTGGAGGGGGCGCCAGTCCTTCACATGGCGACACACACATTCACCCATTCACTCACACATTCACACATTTGAGTCGCCAATCCACCGACCAACGTGTGTTTTTGGACCGTGGGAGGAAACCAGAGCACCCGGAGGAAACCCATGTGGACAGAGGGAGAACACACCAAACTCCTCACAGACAGTCACCTGGCGCAGGAATCAAACCCACAACATCAAGGCCCCTGGAGCTGTGTGACTGCGACACTACCTGCTGCACCATCATGCCGCCCTGTAGTAACTATAGTCTATAGTCTATACAGTTTATTCCTTTCACTGACAACAAGATCTCAGACAATTTTGCACCCAGTCTTTGAAGACCGTTTATGATTCGTAGTTTTTGTACAAACACTACAAGCAAACTGCTGTCCACTGTAATGGTAAATCTACACAAGCTGTCTGTCATGTACTCAAATAATAATAATAAGAAGAACATGATGTGAACACCTGCAGACTGTTATTATTGATCTGTTGTGGAAGGAAGATCCTGCCAGTTCTGATTTTTAGAGATTATGTTTCAGCTTAGGGTTAGCGTTACGGTTAGGCTTAGTGTTAGGGTGTACTCACACTAGGCAATCTGTACCAAGGTGGACACGGTTCAGTTGGATTCAGACAGGGTATGTGTCAGCGTGAGCGCTAACTGTGCCCGGACACAGAAAGTCAACATTTCACTGTAAACACACAGAGTGGCAATAGACACATACAGGGTCTCCTACTGGAGACAGGGTTTGCTTAGATACTGGGTAAAATTTGTGACTATTTGCTTCTTCTTATACGTGCAGCTTAAAAAAGGAAAATCCCTATCACTGATGAGACAACATTAGCCAAAAAGTACAACCCTGAACCCCACAGTGTGGCACAAAAACACCTTTCTTCAAAATAAAAGCCATAATCTGACAATGGAAGCATGCTCCTGTTTGGAACATTAAAAAACATAGTGTGAACACAGATGGTAGTGGGGAGGGGGGGTAATCGTTCTCAGGATTCATGTTTACACAGTTCAACAATGACACAAAAATATTATAATATTTTTATTTCACTTTTAAAAATAATATTCATTTCAGTTACACAATAAAGACCTGTCATCAATTCTACATTTCAGTTCAGTACTACAGCACCTTAGTTTTACTGTGGTATTTATTGCATAATAATAATAATAATACCATAAAATTATTATTTTAGTCACTTATTGTAAATATAAGTCTTAGGAATAACAACTTACTAATCAATGTGCTGCCTTCAAAAACTGATGTCCATAGCATCACAGTCAACCACAAACATTCCACAGTGGACACCAGCATAGACGAGTTTCACAAAGCACACGAGACACATCTCAGATTTTAGTTTAATTCACTGTGTAAGCTTCAGGAACAAAAGAATGAATAAAAGATACATTTGGGAGCATGGAGACAATTTGTCAAATATTAATGTTCTGCCACCTGAGGTGTCCAGACCCCGCTGAGTGGAATACAGCAGGGTCCTGCGGCGTGCACTTAATTACATCTACCTCTGCTTTTAATGCTTTTATTTCATTACGCTGATGTAATTTATATGCAGACTTCTGACATAAACCGGATCTAAAACTTTCTTATCAGCACGTCCCGCTGCATGACTGCATCCAAAATCAATTATCTCCCATCTCCCCCCGCTGAGAGAATGCGCCGCCTCTGTTCACACGCCTAACTTTCACCTTAAAGTTTTACGCTTTTTCCCCAGTGAAGGTCAGTTTTATATTAATCCCCTCCTGCTAGATTTGGTGGTTGAGGTTTTAAAGGAATATAGATGAGATAAAGCAAGCAATTGTGTGTTTATTCAGTAAGGGATATGTGCTGTTAGAGCACTTTTGTTGCAAAGATGTTGAATTATAATCAGTGAAATGTTGATACACAATAAGTCAAACAGTCTGTTTCTGTGGTCTAGGTTAATGTTTTTATCTTTGTCTTTATTCTAGTCTAGTTTAGCTTGGTTGTTTATTTTTTACTCTGTTCAGTGGTGGTTTCTTTGTTCATTTATTAGTTGTCCTCGATTGACTCTTAGTTACAATCTTTGGAGAAAATGGTTTTTCTCTCTCAGTCTTTTGTAATGTGCCTGCTTCTCGTTTGCTTTTTGTCCTGGTTCTTTTGGTTCTCGTTCTGTTATGAGTGTGCAGTATGTTGTCAGTGTCCAAAAAGTGTCTCCAAGGTCATTTTGTTGATTTTCTTCTGATTTTTTTATTTATTATATATTTTTTTACCTGATGTTGTGGTTTCAGGAAAATAACTGGTGAGCACCAGGTGCTTATTTAGTGAACACCTGATATCCAGAGCTAATTTCATATTGTCTGGTGTTTACTTGATAGTATCTGGAGGTCACTTAATATGTTGGGCACCTGATAGGATTTGGCTCCTGTCTGGTGCCTCCTAATATTGGCATAAGTTAATGAGATGTTTCTCTAGGTGATTCCAGACCACAATATCATATCATTTCTCTTTGCCCATTCATTTTACATTCATGTTGACACTATAGAAAGCACAGCTGCTGCACACACACATGATGTAGAAACCATGATGACAGCATCAAAATTCTATGTATGTATTAATATGCATGTATCCAGCAGGGCTGCAGTTCACAGAGGAATAATCATTTATCAAGATCATGTAACACAAGAAGGTGTTATGAAACCCCTCATAGCCCTTCCTTTTGTTCTGATTGTGTATATGATTTCATAATGGATCCAGTTCACTGTGCTGCTGCTGAAGCTGTAATACAGTGGCATATGGCCGGAGTACACAACATTAGTCGCTTTGGAGAGTGTTCCTCCCCTGTGCCTCAGTGGCAGAGCGCCTCAGTAAATAAACCATTATGCATCAGGAATGACTTACTGACTCACACACTGACGATCATGTTACGAGTGCCCTGCCAGTGAAGCAAGCACAGCCCGGCACTGCGTTATTAACCCAAAACAGAAACATATGTACACACCCAAACACAGCCATACACACAGGACCAGCATCCAGACCTCATACACTACATGGACTCATGCGCACACACACACCCCACACACACACACAAATACAAGATAGTTAGGAATAAGTTAAGAAATAAGCTTTTTGATGATTAATTATTATTTATATTTTTATTTTGACTAGCATTTTATTTATTTATTTATTTATTTTGTAGAACCATCCGTCATTTATTCAGTTTCCAGTATACACAGCTATTAAGAACATGTTTATTTTTCAGGGTGGAGGTGGTTATATATTGCTTTATATATTATAAATATATTTAGAAATATAAATAAATAAATAAATTCAGAAATATATTTGACAGAAGTCTGAATGTTAAAATAAAAAAAAAAATTCAGAAAACATTTTTGCAGAAGCCTGAATATTACTCATTAAAATCAGTGCAGAAAAAAATGCAATAAAATATGTTTCGTTTACTTAATTCCTGATTCCCATCGTCCAATAACTCCAGTGATGCTGATGTTGATTTACACAATGTTTTCTTTGTCTCTATTTTCTTGTTCTCAGGGAGGGTCTCTTGACAGCTCCACATCTGATAAGACCCAGGGCTTTGGGTTCTTTTGTTGCCCCCCACACACATATAATATATACACAATCATACTAGAGCAACTTAGAAACACATCCTCATACTGAAACACATATGAACAGAATATGGCACCCTTCCCGCGCTTACTCTCATCTCCGAAATAAATTTAAATATACACTTGGACACAGACCCTAACATCCACTCACAAACACACATCCACAGACTTACGTTAACTCACACATTGTTCTCCGGCCCACGTGTTGTGTGTAAACATATATACTGTGTTAAAGCGTGTCATGTACAGTATTTGTGTTTCTGTCTCTGTCTGCTTCTCACTCACTGCTTGATTTATGAGAGCTGTTTTGCGGAGAAACAAAGGTCGCGCTGTCTCGGAGGCTGCTCGGCTCAGCCCAACCTGTTCTTCTTCTTCTCCGACGTCTTCCAGCCCACCTGGAGCTGCGTGCCCCGTCTCCACACTTCAGTACCTAATTATATCCAGGACTTGTAAATGTATTCATATTCATGGAGGCACAGATGCTAAATTAACTGTGGCAGGGAAACATCTCACTGTGCACACTTCGCAATCTGCTTCCTCCAGTCACGGAGCGAGGGGAGGTGGGGGGAGGAAATGGAACAGGAGGAGAAGAGGACAAGAGGGAGAGAGAAACAAAGGAAGATGGCGAAGAAGGGTGGAAGGGAGGATGTATCACCAGTTGGGGCAGGGCCAGCGCGAGTGGCATGGAGCCTCACTGAAATGGAGTAGCACCTCCAGTCACGGCCACCGCAAATCAAAAAGTCACTGAGAAACTTCCTCATACTGCTGGAGCCCACGGCATCTCTCTTTCTTTAACTCTGTGTCTGTAGCTCTCTCTCTCCCTCTCTCTCTCTAAAGCCGGGCAGATGGAGGGAGGAGCAGTGGCGCGGAGCGAACAGATGGCCGCTCCAAACTTGATATATGAAATTAATAACGTTTCTCAAATAGAATTCAGAAACAGGAATACATTACCTGAATTTTAATAACTGATTATTTTTTTCCCCTCCTTTTTGCATTTGCAAGTCAATGAGAGAAATTGTGAAACAAATATGTGGTAGATCCCCTTTCTGAGGACAGTTCAAACTACACAATACAGTCTGGCTTAGATCAGTAGACCAAACAAATAACTAAACATATTCCCTCTTCTGTTAACGGATCAACACCTTGATATATTTCCAATCTCTCTCTTTCTCAACCCCTTCGACAAAAGCGCACTGTGTTTTTTACATGTTATTCCCACTGCAAATAGATGCACTGCTGTCTCCTTTATTCAGAGTTCCTCTGCCAACTAACCCCCACCCCTGAAAAAAACCATCAATATTCCCTCTTAATTTTAAGGACACAAACAAAAAGGGGGCATTGTCATGCAGCCGATAAGCGATCGAGTGCCACTCGGAGCTCTGCGCCAAATGTTTTCTCCACACATTCATACCACTGTGTCACGCTAAACCTTCTTGACACTCGTCCAAGAATTCAGGGACAGTCTCAATTACACAAAGCCTGCATCTGCTCTCGAAACTGAGAGGAACACTCAGCAGATGAAAGAGAGGAGCTGGCACAGTTGAGAACAGGCCACGTGCTGGAGGAGCTTTTCGAGATGAGGGTTAAAAATAAGGAGAACGCTTCTATTCCAAGGCCTCTATTGGCCTCATGCTTCAGGAATAAAGACTGCGTTTGACATGGTGCTCCAGAGGCCTCTGGTGTCATCCTGTTTTTTTTTTCGTTTTTTTTTTTCTTCTTCTTCTTCTTCTTCTTCTCCTTTTTCTTCTTCTACTTCTTCTCCATTGTGGCTGGAGGGGGCTTAATTTGTGCTCCACATAAACATGAGGCCAGACTGCTCCTCCTCACTTCTTCTTCTTTATCTCAGCCAGATAAAGCAGGGTGTATATATGTAGGATATTTCAGGAATAGATCAGGAACGTTCCCAGTGGGACATTCCCAGCCTGTGCATTTAGCCTGCATGGGTTGGACAGTCCACAAGTCCACGGCTGCTAGTGCTGGTGATGAGGATGGGGAGAGCAGTGAAGACAAGGCAGTGAGGGAATGTCCAGTGCCAGGAACCTATCGAAGAATTTTGAAGCTTGAGCTGTTACTCCTGAACATCTTTTGGTGGTGTTTCAGGAGAGAAGCGAGCAGGTTGGTATTTGTAATCCATGATTAATCCCCCGACATCTCAACATCTTCCTTTTGCAGGTAAGTGAAACATGACAATGAGTTTGAAGCTGTACCTAGTGTAGTATTGAACACTTGATAAGACATATCCTTTAAACAGGGTCAGCACAGACAGTGTCCCACTGCAGAACGCTATAGTCACGTATGTCTGTGGCAGGGAAGGAAGGTAAGGATGTAGTCAGTAAGTACATTTTCCTTATAAGAATGTTCCTTGCTCTCAGGTAAGAGCAGAGGGAGCTTATTTGCTGGCGGTTATCACAAACAAGCTGAGTGCGTGCAGTCATCTGATGTCCCTTCCGCATGGACCACATTTAACAGCTACATGTTGCTCAGATGAACATCATCCGCAAGATCTGCAGTAAATCATGCCATCGACAAACCAGTGAAACATGAGAATTCAATAAAAACTGACCACAAATTTAACTGAAGCCAAATGACAGCATGCTGTTTCACATGGAAGAGGGCTGATCTGCCTGTCTCCGTTTCACTGTAAGAGGTCACCGACTTGTTTTAATAACCTCTTAAAATTCCGGCTCATTTTTTAAAGACTTAATAATAAGCAACTATTTTATTCATTCATTATCTGTAAGCACTTATCCAGTTCAGGGTCGCAGTGGGTCCAGAGCCTACCTGGAATCATTGGGCGCAAGGCAGGAATACACCCTGGAGGGGGTGCCAGTCCTTCACAGGGCAACACACACACACACACCTACTGACACTTTTGAGTCACCAATCCACCTATCAATGTGTGTTTTTGGACCGTGGGAGGAAACCGGAGCACCTGGAGGAAACCCACGTGGACACGGGGAGAACACATCAAACCTCCTCACAGACAGTCACCCAGAGCGGGAATCAAACCCACAACCCCCAGGTCCCTGGAGCTGTGTGTGGAGCTGTGACACTACCTGCTGCACCACCGTGCCGCCTAAGCAACTGTTTATTATGTGGTATTTACTATTTGTTTAATACATGATGATGCATATTGTCGTGAACACAATGACTGAAAGTCCCGAAATGTTCTTGGTCGCACATACATTATGGGCTAACACCCCCTTTTCACTCAGGCAAAGATGCACGATGCGGACCTCTTATCGCCACCATATTTCCAGACTGCGGGAGACCACCTTCCCCAAACTCTATTTTCTATGAGTCACAGGCAATGCGGCGAGCATCAAGGTATGTCTCAATCCACAGGGTATAGGTTCTCCCAAAAACAGAAGGTAAAGTTGGCTCTCCGCTCCACACACAGAGAGTGTTACTTACTGGTTATTGTGGTGGTCATACTGTGTCCCGTATGGCAGTGTATTAACGAACAGCATGCAAACACCTTCTGTTGAAACATCTGCGACAGGCACATTTTTAGGCTGCCTTCCAAAAGCTGAAAAAAATGAAAGAAAACTGTTCCTTCTCTGGCTCCCCCTTCTCTCTCTCTCTCTCTCTCTCTCTCTCTCTCTCTCTCTCTCTCTCTAATATATGATTTTTTCCTTTTGCAAGCATCCACAAATGCCTTCACTCTTTCAGCCTCCGTTCTTTTTATGCTTTTATCAGTTTTTTAATGTTTAATTAATTTATTTTTTGGTAACTGTTTACACACAATATAACTTCTTACAGGAGGCAGCCAAGGACAAATATTCAGGGAGAGATGTTGCTTTTTTTTGGCTTAGAAATGTCTAGGAATGAATATAAGTCTTTGTTAATCTTAACTCAGACTCTGATCCGAACAGAAGTTTTGATTAAAATAAATCTTCCCAAACCAGTGCGCTCTGATCAGTTTTCCTCATGAATGCAAGTCAAATTTGAAAGGAGGTGGGGGGTGTGGATTTAAGTGGCGCCACTATTCCATCAAATAAAACACTATGTACAAACCTAACATAATAGAAAAAATTAATCCTGAATGCATAACAATACAAACCCACACGACTTGGCCTGAACTAGACAGGACTTGTTCCAGTTCAGAGTCCAAATCTTGGAACGCTGCAATCTGGTAAGGTTTAGCTTCAGTCATAGGCCCAGATCATGGAAAATGTTCAACTGAAAGAATAAAAAATACAAAACTGTTTAGAGCGTTCCTTGTGAACTGGAAAACTTTTTGCCATATTGCGTGCCTCACAGGGCTGGAAAAACACAGGCTGTCAGGAGACATCCAGACATGTTCAGTGTTTGAGCGTCCTGCTCGCAGACAGCTGCCCATGTTTGTAAACTCCAGCAGGAGCAAATATGCAGACCATGTGGGAGATGTGTGTTCTTACACTCACAAATGAACGAATGGTCCTTCCTTTACAAAGTGCTTCTGCAGATGTACAGAAGGACTCACAGCGTAGGGATACTGAGCACATGTTGGCGCAGTGGAATAGAGGGGAAAGAGATGCAGAATTAAATGAATGTGTAGTATTCAAATCAGGGTTCGGGTTCAGTTTATGGGTAGGGACAGGATGAAGGCTAATTTGTCATTGAATCACTGTTCACCTCCTGCTTCCTCACACATCTTCACTAATACCTTACCTCCACGTTACCTATAACTCACGATCTCTATCAGTTTCTTTTCCTTCTCTCTGGTTTTGACTGGAAGAGGATGAAGGTTCCCCCTTTTGAGCCTTGGTCCCTTCCAAGGTTTCTTCCTCATACGCTGAGGGAGGTTTTCCTTTCCACTATTGCTCCTGGCTTACTGGGTCATAGATCTTTGTAAAGCTGCTTTGTGATGACTTTCTATTGTAAAAAAAAAAAAAGCACTATATAAATAATATTTGACTGATTGATTGACTGGTTGCTAGGCTGGACAAGTTGAAGAAAGCATTTGTATGAGAAATTGCATCTCAATTGTAAAATTTAGAGTGGGTTGTAAATTGTCATTGGCCAGAGAAAAACATTCATTCATTCATTATCTGTAACCGCTTATCCAGTTCAGGGTCGCGGTGGGTCCAGAGCCTACCTGGAATCATTGGGCGCAAGGCGGGAATACACCCTGGAGGGGGCGCCTGTCCACACACATTCACTCACACCTACAGACATTTTTGAGTCGCCAATCCACCTACCAACGTGTGTTTTTGGACTGTGGGAAGAAACCGGAGCACCCGGAGGAAACCCACGCAGACACGGGGAGAACACACCAACTCCGCACAGACAGTCACCTGGAGCGAGAATTGAACCCACAACCTCCAGGTCCCTGGAGCTGTGTGACTGTGACACTACCAATGCATCTAGGTATACTCAGGTATGAAGTGGTTACAGAAAATGAATGAAAGAATGAATGATAAGTAAGTGAATTGTGATCTCCCAATTATAGTCATCTCCCAGGGAGCCCCCTCTCTGAATTTCATTTGAGGCAGACACACACAAAATGAAGGCCATGTTTGCAGTCCCTTTGAGTGGTTGTCTTTGTAATTGATTGATTGAGTGTTGACTGGATTGTTGACTATTAAATTATTAATTCATTCATTCATTTCAATCAGAATTGAATCTTCTTAAGATATATATATATATATATATTTTTTTTCTCTCTGCATTATCTAAGCTTTGTTGTTTTTTAGATCTGACGTTTACGAGACTGCCACGATGGAAATAATGATGGAAATAAAACCCACCGACCAAATTACAAAAGTCAGAGAGGGGGGCTGCATTAGCTGCATAATCAAGAGCACTGCAGCCTTCTGATACTAACTTTGTCTCAAACACGTCTTCATGTCCCCAGATCTGCAAGTCCAATCCCACTCCCTGTTCTCCCATGACCCCCCTGAAAGTGCACTGATTGTTTTACAGCTACGTGTTTGCTCTAGTTACTGACCTATCACATGAAGATGTTTTTCATCCAAAAGTTACATGACCTGTTGGATGCTATGTACACAAGCACTTGGCACTGCTGAGCATAGCTGGCCAAGGAGGCGCCTGTTATAAAAATACACAGTGAAGCTTGGCTGGAGCCCTGCTCCTTCTCAACCCATAACGTCATGCATTCCTTCTGTTTCGACTCATTTTTCCAGCTTCTCGCGTTTGCCCCCGAACAAGCCTTATAAAAGACATCCAGTGTCGGCCAATTATTTTTTACTTTGAAGGTCATAAATCAAAGCTGGCTAATAAAACGAAGACAGCCAAGTATAATTTCATGTGTGACTCCAACTGGATTAAAATGAAACCAGATGGGCTGGGATATGGCCACTAAACATATCTGGATCTGCATAGTAAATGTCTATGTTTTCCTTTCTGCACAAATTACTGCAGTGTTTCATTGCGTGCCCTAAATCAAAGCCCAAGCTGGAGTGACGAGGGTCTCTCTCTCTCTCTCTCTCTCTCTCTCTCTCTCTCTCTCTCTCTCTCTCTCACTCTCTCTCGATGCACAAAGGCAAGAATATTCTGGTTGGCAAATCTCTAGATAGCTTCATTTCCCATCCCCCAGTGCTTTGCATTAATGCAATTATGAGTGTTGTTTCAGATTCATGTGGACGTTTTATCTCTTCCTTTCTCAGACAGACAGGAGTGAGATGATGGCTGTTAAAATGAATTCAGTTTTACAAATTAAATGGGGACATACACAAGCATTGACTCCTTGCTAGTCTTTAGAAAGATGAACAGAACAGAGGGACATTGCAGAAAGTACAGGGTGTTCGACGAGTGCAGGAACAGATAAGTAAAGGTGGTGCACAGTCCTGTTACTGTTTGCGAAATGTACAGACAATGTAGATGTTTCTTTGTGTACCTTAAAGGTGACAGTATATTCTGTTGTTTAGAGATAAAATTGAACATCTATATGTTTTCATAATTGAACAGGAACTCCAATTCCCAGGATTCCTTGAGATCATGAGGTGCTGATGAAGAGCTCGCACACACCAACCAGAGTCTCCAACAATGCTGTCCCTTACCTGAGTACTGATTAGAATCACCTCTCAGAGAGTATTTAAGCTGGGGATTTGCTTACATTCATTGTGAAGTATTGTGGATCTTTGTTGTTCTATCTATTAAATTACTATTTTACATTTCCTTGTTTTTCTGAAAACTACATTAGTCTGTGCCATACTATTACTTACAGAACAAGTGCTTGACAACAAATTTGGGCTTCTTTTATGTATTTGTTTAAGGTTCCCAAGTGAGAAAAACACTGACAGAGACAAAAAAAAAATAAACCTGGAGAAATGAAAAGGAAGAACATCCCACCCTTTAGACTCTAATCTGGCTCTTTCGTTTTCTCCGTGCTCTTCCAACGCGCCCGATTCCCCCAAACCTGATTTTCTCATTGCTCTGTGAGATGGACTGTCACTGAAACAAAGAGGGGGTTTTTGTGGCTTTCCAAATCTGGGAGAATTTATGGTGGATGACCATAATATTTTTGTTCCCCACCACCCCGACCTCCAGCCTTGGAAAAAAGGGCTAAAATAACAGTGCGATCTGGATTTATTAAAAGCTGGGAAAGACATGGTCCTTTTGCATATGGTGCTGGTGAAGGCTGAGGAGAAGCCGTGAGAGTTTTTCCAAGTAAAACACAACTTCTCCATCTCTCAGACTTGGACTACTTCATCAGCTGATGATTAAAAACAAAGGCAGCAGTAAAGAATCTGCTCCCTGTGAGAAATGATTCTGCAAAGTAGATAGAAGTCAGACTTCTCAGACTCAGTATTCTCTTGAAGGAAAGAAGAGGTTCTTCGATGGGCAGTGCTTGTGGTTTGTAGCAGGGAACTAAATCAGATGTAATTAGAGATCTGTCTCAGAGGTGGAAAATGCATTCTGCAGCATTTATAGCCGAATAATCATAGCGCTTCACCAAAATAATTCTCCGTACAGTTACTGTTCCACTGCCACTGAAACCAGTCAGTTTTACAGAATGCTGCATCCAGTGCCCCCACAAACTGTGAATCAGGGGACACCGAAGAAAATGATTCCAGTTAAAAAAAAAACACACACACTTCACATTGTTCTGCTTTACTCCATCTAGGGAGCTGAGAGAGTGCAGAGCTGAGCTTGCCCAGGGGCAGAGGCTTCTGTAGCTGTCCATAAGCAGACAGGACATGATGTTATCCAGAACCACAGAGGACCACCACCTATCAGCTGAGCTACAGCAGACTGTGTCTCTCACCAAGCCTCGAGCAAACCAACCCATAGTTCTCAAAATCCCCACGCTGGCAGTTAGCTTTATAGTCTTTTATAAAACAGATGTGGGGGAAAAAATATGAACACTAAAATGTGAGCTAGTTTCAATGGGGAGAACACTCTAGAACATTGTGAATGGGGGACAATATTCTATTTGAATAAAGGAAGTATTTTAGAGTTTAACAGTTTGAATGGAGCACAATCTGGAAAACAGAGCATATTCAAGGACAGAGTAAAGGGAGCACATTTTAGCATCGCATGAAGGGAGCTATTGAACTGTAAAAGGATTACACTTCAGAAGTCACTTTACAGTGTCAATGGAGACCATTCTAGAACAATAAATGGAACTGTGAAACTTTTTACAACAATTTGAAAGCTGAATATTCTAGAGTTGTGTGAAGGGAGAACACCGTAGAACAATGTGTATGGAGCAAATTGTAGAACACTGTAAAGGGAGCACACTCTAGAACAGTTATAACAAAGAAAGTAATAGAACAGTTTAAATTGAGCACATTTCAGAACACTGTTAACAGAGCACCTTCTAGAACAGACTCAAAGGAGGGCGTTCTAGAACTGTGTTCCTTTTTTGGAACGTTCTAGAACAGGAGGAACGGAGGAGACCAATCTTGAACAATACGACAAAGTACTCTAGAGACATCCAGCAGTGTCCCGCACATAAACCCAGTTGTGTTTACTGGTGCTGGGTGATGCTGAGCGTTCTGTTTTACAGAGCGCGGGACATAACACAAAAATATCAGTGATAACAGTGAATTTAAAGCTGCCTTCACAACATCTCCATCAATGTTGATCTAAATGAGTTTCCTTCCTGGGGGATTTGACTGTTCAGCTTCTTTAATTGGTTTAAGCCTAGCATGTTCCCTTGGAGAATGGCAGCGCTGAATCACCACTTGCCTAATTCAGCTCAGTCTGCTGTGTCATAGGCGGCCTGTCAGTCAGCATTTAAACTATTAACACTGACTCCATGGAGTCCTGACAGGGCTCAAGCCCAATTTTCTACTTTCTCCCTTGCTGATATAGATACATTAGAGGAATGGAAAAGGTGAAGGTGTTTCCCATGCTGATCTGTGCTCAGTGGATCCCTGGCCCAGACCTAATCTCCCTCTACCCTCTGGATGTCTGCCCGGACCAGAGGGCTTTGTAACGGCAATGTCCAGTGAGCCCGAAGCATTGGAGGGAATTCTTACCAATGCAACACACGTCATATATTATTTAGGTTAAAATCGTCAAAGAACAGCAGGCGTCACGTCGCAGACATGCCATTTATCTTTTGCGATTCACGGAGGAGGCTGAGGCAGGGGGCCGCAGGCCAAAAATACACAAAAGAGACCTTTAGGTGGAGTGGGAAAACAAGAAGACGGGATGGCAAACCTGCATCTTATCACAGGGCCTGTTTAACAGAAAGCAGAGCACCGTCCAGCAGCAAATTAGGACTCTGAGCTCCAGCCTCCCTGTCAGAAAGCCCTGAGACTGTCCAGAGTCCACTCTGGTGTGTGTGGACAGTGATAGGACAGGAATGTCGGGTGGGGCAGTGGTCCAACGTGAAGGCACTGCAAAAAGTTCCCAGCATTCAGCACTAATCTTGGGTGTGAGCCCCTAGTGTCCTCACCCATTCTACGATGACCCACTCATATGACCACATAGAGTAAACATGAGCTCATGATGTAGGCGTTATCTGGTTGACCAAATCAAGAAGGTCCCATCCCTGGTCCTGGAATTCTCTGACCATGAGCTTTTAAAAGTTTTTTGTTTGTTTGTGTGTTTGTTTTGATTTTTGTTATTGTTTCCTCAGATATTAGGAGTAGTGTTTATCACAGGTAAAATTAAAACAGGTGAAATCAATCAAAGGTACAGGTTCATTATTATCACTGAAAATACAAACAGTGTAAATATAACTTTTAAAAGTACAACAGTGGGTTTAAAATACTGTTGTGTTCCCAAAAGTTGCATTAAAGTCTCTTCTCCAGAAGGAAATGTGAATATTTGTTATATTTTATTACAGACCTGTGTAAAATACTACTAATAATAATAATCCTGGAAATGAAATGGCTACATTATGAAGTAAAATTAACACAGATGTAGAATATTGGCTTCTTCTCTTTGTTTATTTATTCTACTCTAGTGATTGCAGTGTCACAAATGTTATTTCACTTTTGAAAAAAAAAACCTTCAAATCCAACACTAGATTTCGTCTAGACATTCAGGACTGACCTCTGAGCTCTCTGGACTTACACAGATAACGTGCGTCATCCCTTGGCCTGGTTATATCACCCTGCACCCTTTCTGGGCTGTGAGGAGGAGAACTCGGCCTGGACTTTGTCTCTGATATTCAGCTGAGCACCTGAAGGCCTCAGGATCCCGGCTGAGCTCCAGGACGTGGTCCATAACCCTCCAAGCTGTCCCCTTCCCTCCAGCTCTGAAGCCGAGGCTCTGCTGAACAGTGCTCTCGACTTTTCCAAGGATTTAATTTACACTTCACCCAAGGTGACGCACACGGAGAGCTGTATGAGTCACAGTGTTACTCTTGGACAGCCTGAGGTCTTTCTCTAAGAGCTGTTGAGGTCCTGAGCACCTACAGTCTTCTGGCTCCAGTCCTACTTTTGGTTTGTCTGTGCAGTGAATTTTAGTCTTATTTCATAGCTGAGGCTGATTTAATGGAGTGTAATGTCTTGAGTACTGTATTTAGGGCTGAATATCAACATTACTTGTGTACTACACTACTCCTATATATACTGTGTACTCATTTTAATAACAGTGTTTGACCGACTGGTGAAAAAAATATTAACATACTACATACCGTTGTCCGATAGGCAGGATGTGATGAACTGTTGCTATGGCATTGCCAAGCTGCAGCTGCAATGGTGTCTGCCATTTTTTCAAAGACCGAAACTGAAATACCTCCCTCCACACTGCGTAAAGCACAGTGTAGGTCATAAAATAATGGTTTCACAACTTAAATAGTGCATTGTATGTCAGATAATAAAACTATATTTGGTTACAACATTCATACCCCCCTCTCTAGCATTTAGTACACTCAACTAATATTAGTATTAGTTTTTAATCTGTGAAGTGCACTATGTAGGAAGAAGGGCACTATCTGAGGCAGAGCTATTGTGAATTTATTGGTATACTCAACATTTGCACTCATAACTGTACTGTATAATACATATAACAAAAGTTAGAATTAGTGTAAAGTGCGTAGGGATGCAGGCAATAATTGTATCTGTGAGGTGAAAACTTCAAACCTCCAAAAATTGTCAGAAAAAGAGAAATATGTTTAATATTTTTAACACAATATTTTAAGTGGAACATCATTAAACAAGACAGAACTGTTGTAGCCCTGGCTAAACAGCTTGGGTTTTCTTGTTCTTTTTTTTTTTTTTTTTGCACAGTTTATGAATTGGCAGGCTCCAGATCCCCAAATTAATGTACTAATGCCCATTAATTTGCTTTCTTTATTTATTTATTTTATATAATGTGTAGCCTTTTAAATCGTTTTTGCACCCTTTGAATAAGTTTGCAAATTATTACACTGTGTAAACACTTCATAATAAATGGACCATCATTGACAGTAACATTAATTGATGCTACAAAAACAGACATGAGGTTAAGGCCATGTTTTCCATTTCAGAAGTTACTGTATCAGAGTGGCTTGATTATGGCAGTGGCAGTTCACCAATACAGAAATCTTAATTAAAAAGAGCATTCTCATGAGTTTCCCATTCAGGGACAAAATACTCTTCCTGTTCCTTTCTGCTTGGCTGCACACCCCAAACCCACAGATTGCATTTAATCCCCTCCATAAACACAGTCTCAGTGGGCCCTTGGCGCACTCTCTAACCAACTTAAGAAGGCTTGTGATAAGTCTAAGACCTAAGCATCTGGTCCAACCCCAAGTCTTTCACTTTTACAATGGGATGAATGGGGAAGGAGACGTGCCCCAGGTGGTCTACTCATGGAGCAGTCTGGCTGTATTAGATCAGGAATGCTGGAAAGCCTGAATCACTATATTTCTAATATAATAATGTAAAACACGTTCCTTGCTTCAATTTATAAAATAATGCAGGTTAAAACTTTAATATACAGCAGTCATTTCACAGCATACAAAATTCAGATACAGAAACTAAGCTGAAAAACATTTCATATGGTCTTGGCTGTTTCTGTAATGTAATGGATGCTTAGATGTTTAACCCCTTCCATTCACGCTAAAGTTATGAAAAGTGTTCCAGAGTGTATTGCTAAGCACCAACAACAGCCTAGAATTTAGGAGGTTTAAAAACAGCTTTAGACAATCAGTAATTGCTCTTAGTTGCACAGCACATATATAAACCCATTATAACGTTGTGTAATGATATCAAAGTGAGATATATATATATATATATATATATATATATATATATATATATATATACATTTTTATTTATTTATTATTAATTCATTCATTCATTATCTGTAACCCTTATCCAGTTCAGTGTCACAGTGGGTCCAGAGCCTACCTGGAATCATTGGGCGCAAGGCGAAAATACACCCTGGAGGGGGTGCCAGTCCTTCACAGGGCAACACACACACATTCACTCACACACTCACACCAACAGACACTGAGTCGCCAATCCACCTACCAACATGTGTTTTTGGACTGTGGGAGGAAACCGGAGCATCCAGAAGAAACCCACGCAGACACAGAGAGAACACACCAAACTCCTCACAGACAGTCACCCAGAGGAAACCCACACAGACACAGAGAGAACACACCACACTCCTCACAGACAGTCACCCAGAGGAAACCCACGCAGACATGGGGAGAACACACCACACTTCTCACAGACAGTCACCCGGAGCGGGACTTGAACCCACAACCTTCAGGTCCCTGGAGCTGTGTATTATTATTATTATTATTATTATTATTATTATTATTATTATTCCTTCTGACTATAGACCATAGAAATGCCCACCCTGAACTCCAGGTCAGTAGTCTTTCTGATTTCAGCAGTAGAGGTGTTAAATGGATGTCCGGCTATATTCTAGGAGACTTCTAGTTTCATAATTATCCTGATTCTGCAAAATATATGGCCTTTATCAGTCCCTTTGTCTCCACTCTACCAAAGGCTGGTGTGTGGTGAGTGTTCTGGTGCAGATCAGGTGAATACTGGTGGTGGTTGAGACAACTACCTAATATTCCAAAACCCGAAGAGTTTTTGGGGGTCTAGAAATGTGCTGTATATGTGTAACTGGGTCCGGAGTCTACCTGGAATCACTGGGCACAAGGCGGGAACATACCCTGGAGGGGGCGCCAGTCCTTCACAGGGCGACACACACTCACATGTTCACTCACACCTTAAGACACTTCTGAGTCACCAATCCACCTACCAACGTGTGTTTTTGGACCATGGGAGGAAACCGGAGTTTCATTCATTCATCAGCACTAAATATTAACACGTATACTCTGCTACTTGTCCGGCTGTTATTATAAATGTTCTTCATGATCTGCCTGGTTAAATTAAAGATTAGATAAATAAATTAAAATATGAAGGATTTAAGAGAACAGCCCCTGGAAAGCACTAGCTTTTTTGAATGAAGTCAAATTTAATGAGAGCTTTATCTCTCTGAGCAATAGAGCATCAGTCTGGAAAATACCAGGCCTGAAAACTACCTTGGCCATTTGATGATGAGCTGAAAGATGAGTGAGAATTCAGAGCTTAAATCTGGCTGACAGACTTTGCACGTTTGAGAGTTTTCCTTCTTGTAAACTGTGAACATGAATGCTGTGGCATTTGCCTTTTTAATGCTAGAAAACGATGTGCTAACTCTGCTGTTCAGTAACATGCAGGATAAGGAATGTGAGAGCAGCAGTGTGTGAAGTAGGTGCTTGATGGAAGAGGAACCGAAGTTGTTCCTCGTGTGCTGCTGCAGGGAGAGCACATGTTCCGAGCTCTGGTCTATCACAGCAATGTCTGTAACACCCTCTATCAGCTAATCAGCTGCAGCTAAAATAAACCACCACAAGACTTAGCCCCTTACCCTCCTCCAGCCATGACTTGCTCCTGAAAAATCCATAACAATCCATAATATCCTCATAGACGTGCTGTGGATTATTCGTCATCCAGGTATTCACCAAAAAAATATCCCCATCAGATAGAATTTAATTCTGATTTCTGAGAGACAGGACAAAACTAAGCTCTACTTTCCAGATCCACAGGTGTCTGTGTCCATCCTCCCTTTCTCTGTTCCTGGAAAATGAATAACTTAAGTTGTTAATGACTGTTTTGACTAGAAACCAAATAAATGAAGGGTGGTTTGTGAACTTTGCCCCAGAGATGCACCCAGAAGATATAGATATAACACACACACACATCCTTGTCATCCTGTTTCTGTTCTTCTTCACCCACACATAAGCCCAATGGTGACCAACCCCCCCCCCGCCCCAACCCACCAACCACCCAAAGGAATCCAGTAACCCTCAGGCTCTGTGTCTCCTCCCACAGCTCTGGGTCTTTACTGCCCACTCCCAACTCCTCTCCAGCCTTCCCCTGTGCCACTGACCGACATGTGGCATTCCCAATTAAGGTTTTGGCACCGTCAGCCCCCCACTGCGACACCCCTCCCTCACACATACTCTCTCGCACAGACACGCCACAGGCTGTTTACAGTCCATGCGTGTCATCATCATCATCTTCATCATCATCACCCTCATCATGGCTGGCTGTGTGTGGATGAGGCCTTTGATACGCGCAGGGGCAGGAAAGGCCAGGCGAATCCAAATGATTTTTTCAGCAATTAAAGTGTCAGGCAAATCAACCTTCAAATAGCCGGCGGGTGCTTAGCGGAGCTGTATAAACACAGAAAATGAGAATGAAAAACAATTAACCGTGGGTGCGCTTGGCTAGAATAATCCAAAACAAAGAGCACTTAGGACCCTGACTAGTGAGTTCACGCACACTCTCACACGTACATATACACACACTCTTTCTCCACTCAAATACTGGCCTTTCACACTGGTTGCAGATGGGTTCCCTCACTGGCTGTCAGTGACTCCAGCCCGGCACTGCTGGACTGCTGATACCAGGAAAAAAAAGAGAGATTGAATTTATTTGATTTCCACATGAATAAAATATATTACATCAACACAATTATATCAGACCGTTTACTTCTTTTGGAAATAATTGTGTTGGTGCAATGTACTTTATTCATGTGGAAATAAGGCACGGCCACACTTCCTATGAAACCTGTGTTCCTGCAGTATTACAAATAGGTTTAGGCAGCTTTATATGGCAGAGGTATCATTTTATATTATCCGGCTTACTTTACCTAAAGAGAAGACGTGTCAGGTTCCTCAAGTTTTAATGTGCTCAGAGAAACCACAGATTTATTTACACTAATTTATTTTTATAAATTGAATTTATTATGAAAAATGATATATAAAGGTTAACTAATATGCATCTTTAGTCCAAGAATATTCCTCATTTTCTGCATATACCTGTGCAGGGGTTGAGTTCTATTTGGTGGGGTTTAAGAATGCAAGGGGCTGGTAGGTTTACCCCACTGCCGCCCCCAGTCTCACTCCCACTCTTGCTGGACATACCAGGAGCCGAGCACTGCAACATCGCACACAGTTCACTTTCAATTAGAGCCACACTCCATCACACCACAGCTCTGAGACAAAGCAGTGCATGCACACACACACACTCTCACAATAAAACGCTCAGCATTGGATAACTACTTAACCCTGTAAGCCCTGAGGTCACATGTGTGGTTCATGTGCCTGGTCATCACGCGTGATTCATCTGATCATAGCATTGATGACACATTTCTGTTTTTCTTCTGAGTTTGGATTACGTTTCTATGCACAGTGTGTTATATTATGTCTCACCTTGTCCTATCATCACCACTTCAATCATCAGCTCCAGCAGCACTGCTGTGTCTGATCCACTCATGCTAACGCAACACACATTTATATACCACCACCACGTCAGTGTCACTGCAACGCCAAGAATGATCCATCACCCAGGTCATACCTGCGCTGTAGTGGTTCTGTGGGGGGCCTGACCTTTGAAGAACAGGGTTAGGATTAAGGTGAAAGCAGAACACAGTCTTTAAAAGTATAATTACAAAGTACTGTCTTAAACACACACACACACACACACACACACACTCACACACACAAGCTTTTGTGCATTTATACACTTTGTGTGTGTGTGTGTGTGTGTGTGTTAGTTAGGGAGCTCTTGAGAGACACCTGATCCATGTGTGAGAGATTTTGCCCGTCAGTGTCAGGGACCTGAGAGACATGCCCCAGAGCAGCCGTTAAAGCAGCAGGAGCCTCTTTGACCTGACCACTGCCTGCAGAGCACTGACCACTCTGAGGACACGGCCAGGTCCAGAGCAGAGCCCAGCAATAAACACCACTCTGACCCCGTCAGCTGTTAGCTGCATTTAGGAGGCAAACACATCAGCCTTTTCCTATCCTCATTATCACTCATGAAGGCCAACAATATTTAAATGGAACATTTGGAGGAGGGCCATGTCTGAAGCTCCTCCCCCTTTCTAATCTCACTTCCAGTCAATTCCATGTCATTCATTTTCAAGTTTCCAAAAGTCATTACCTCAGTAGTGAACTCAGGGCTGAATGCAATCAGATTCTCAATGAAATATTCCAGCATGTTGTCTGGTCCGTCAAAGAGAAGAAGCTGTTCCTGCATTAATTAAAGGAACAACCCTTAACTGATACCTTGATTTCTGAAGAAATGATGGATGTTTATATGTGGGTCCTTTGCCTGACAGAGTTTAACTTGAAATTATTGAAGAAGTGACAAACTAGGTTTACAGACAATATTATTAATAAGTGTTTCTGAGCACATGCATTTCCACTATGGAATCATTTGTGTTTTTTTAAAAATAGATTATTCATTTGAGGTCCTAAAGTCCACAGCCAGCTAATATTGGTCTTGGGCCTTGTCCCTGGAATATTCTTGAGATTCTCTAAATTTTTTTAATGATATTATGTACTGTAGGTCTTGAAATCCCCATGTTCTTTACAATTTTATGTTGAGAAACATTATTCTTGAATTGTTGCACCATTTGCCAGTGCAGTCTTTCACAGAGTGGTCAGGCTGGTGTAAGCAAACCTTTAGAGATACTTTGTGATTAATTTCCTGGGGTCTGCCTCCCCGTGTCGGCTGGAGTTGGAGATGTCGTCACTGTGGAAAGGCACACATTTCTTGAGAATAGTATTGTTTTAGGAAAAAGAAAAACGGAAAAAACAGCTTAACTGCATTGGAAGTTAAGGTAAAAAAGATTTTATTTCGTTTTAATTTGGGAGTTTTTCGATTGATGCATGATTTTCTTTGGACAGTGACAATTGTCATTATGCTATTAATTTTATTCACCAAAGTCTTGAATATTGATGAATCAATATAAGTTTGGAAGAGTAACGTGAGTCCAGGTCTTGAATGTTGAGTGTATTTTAATTGTTTTGTGCTTAGCGGTTAAACCGAATAGGCCGGAAATATGGCGGAACATCTGCGAACTTACTTTGAGTCACAATATTCATGTCCCTGTGAGATGGAGTGAACCTTGAGAGCATATTGGGAAAGAATTAAGGGCGAGAGTCAGACGGCTGTGTTGTTAAGCCTTCACCGGGACTTGTCTGTTCCAGTCAGTGTCTACAGGCCCCGCAGAGCCTGGCGGGGGACTGGGATTTTTTTTTGCTGTTTTTTTTTTTTTTCTTTTTCTTTTTTTTCCCTCAACCTGGTTAATGGCTGCAGTCTGTTCCCCCGACTCATCTGAAGTCCAGTCAAAGTCTTAGCTCCTAAGATTTACATACATCGGCTATAACATTATCACCTCCTTTTTTCTACACTCACGGTCTGTTCTCTCGGCTCCACTGACCATACAGGAGCACTTTGCTGTTCTACAGTTACAGACTCCATCTGTTGCTCTACGTACATGTTGCCACTTTCAGGACCATGTTGCCGGTGGTCACCACTAAAGGGCACATGTTAATTAGCTGGTGGCTCATTCTCAGTGCTACAGTGACAGTTATGTGGTGGTAGTGTGGTTAGTGCGTGCTGTACTGGTTTGAGTGGATCAGGCACAGCACTACTGTTGGAGTTTTTAAACACCTCAGGAACACTGTCGGACCAAGAAAAGTCCCCCAAAACTAAAATGTCCACCATCACCACATGTAAACTACAGCTTCTCCATTAAATAAGATGTTGTAGTATGAATTATGTCTTCTATTTGACTCCCAGCTTAGGCAGGAATGTCATGCAAAAGCAGAGCTCTTGGGCTAATACCACATTAAGCTCAGTTCTGTCACTTGCTTAAGGACTGGAGGTTACGCTGGATAGGATTCTCACACAGATGCTGTAGATATAGTCTCTGAGTCTCTCAGGTTTGTGGTCTGAGCTCTGATTGGGTTGAGAGAACAGAGTGTGTGCAGGGTGCCTGGTTTTCTTCAGTAGGTGGGCTGCTTTACTAGGGCCGTGTGCTTGATAAGTCTGTGTGTTGGGCGACACAACAAATAGTGGCGCTGTAGTTAAGAGCTAATGAGATCTTTAAAAGCGGTGAGAGTATGATTCTTGCGTGCTTGCGAGAGGCACGCGGAGGCTCTCCTCTCAGAGCAGAGCTGAACAGATGACAGTTATTCCTCCCAGCGTCGCGCTCATTCCACAAAATCGAGCCAGATGTCCCCGGGCTGATAAGCAGGTGGGCTCGGGCTGCTGCGCCACCCCACACTGGCAGCGCTTCAAACCTGCTGGGTATAACCTTTAATTTGCATGCTTTTTCCTGGCACACGGGCAAGGGGTGCCATCTGCCCAGGCTGCGCGAGGAGCCTGCCGCCTGTGACTGTGTGTGTGTGTGTGTGTGTGCCTGAGTGTGCTTGTGAGAGTGTGTGTGTGTGTGTGTGTGTGTGTGTGTGTGTGTGTGTGTGTGTGTGTAAGGCAGCCCTGACCGCACTGGTGGCCTGTCAGCTTCTGCCCAGCCCCCTCCACCCGGGCCCATATGGCCCTCCAATACACACACAGACAAACACACTCTCTCTGTCTCATACAGTAGTGTGTGCAAAAGTTTGGACTCCCTTGCTCCAGTGACAAGTTTAGTTAACTTTCAGAGTGTAAATGTGTTTACTCACATTAGAGAACAAACTGTACAATTATGATACTGTAACGTTTCCTTACGTTTTATTAGCGGAGTTTAGCGTATTCTCCCGGTGTAGGAGTCAGGAGGTGGATGCAATTACAAGAAGTCTTTATTCACAAAACAAGGTTAAATAAACACTACTGAAATCAAAACAAAACCGAGAGAACACATACACAACATAAACCAGACACAAAGACAAGAAAACACTGAACAAAGATACAGGGAAAACACACACACGCAAAGCACACAAGAATTAGCTGGGCATGACACGAAAGCATAGAACAGACTTATAAATCCTGACACTGATGATGAGGGTGGAGACAAGGTGGAGAAGCAGATCAGTGATGAAGGACATGAGGAGAAGCAGAGACAAGAGCCTTAACCTAATGGTAACAGCATGTGGACAGATGGAGCATGTGGAACAACAGAGCACGAGAGACGCAGAGCAACAGAGTAACAGAAAATAAACAGAAAAACGGGAAAAATAAAATACGAAACATGCCATAACTTAGGCCTATTGTTTTTAGTGTAATGTGCTTCTGTGATGTTAAATATAGCAATTAAATGTAAATCGTGCCTCAGCTTGTAAGTGTGTATAAGAGGTGTATTTATTTTCACTTCTATATAAAAGTGTATCTCTACTCTGGGTGATTGTTCTGCACTAATTAAGTAGATTATTTAAAATCACTTGTCTGTGTTTATGTTTAGTAAAACAGAGAGCCAAAGTGTGTTCTCCTAGTGTACGTGTGGGTGTCCTCCGGGTGCTCTAGTTTATTTCCACAGCCCAAAAACACAAGTTGGAAGGGTGGATTGGCTACTTACATGTGTTCATAGGTGTGAGTGTTTGTCACCCTGTGAAGGACTAGCACCCCCTACAGGGTGTGTTCACGCCTTGCAGCCCACCTCAATCCTGTGCTGGAAGAGCGATGATAGAAAATGAATGAATGCGTTTGATTATTTTAGCAATTGTAGCAAAATGGAACAAATGGAATTCTATTCCTGCCATTATTATTCAACATTAATACATACATATACTCTACTTAACACTTATAGCGTGTACATGAACTGTGTGGGAATTAAAAAAAAGAATTCTCACACTCAGTATAAATGTGAAGATCGATATTGTATGTTTTTATATTTAAGTGCTCTATGGTTAAGCTATATGTTTGAAACATATGGTAGCACATCTGTGAATTTGATTAGAGTCACAATATTCAATTATAATCACATACATACACTGACTTCATTAAAACGTTTGCAGTGCATGTGGAACGTGTGATTGTGTGATTTTCACTGTTGCAACACTTTAAACTTGTGTTGTAAATTGTCTTGTAAATGTATTATTTTTAGTATTATTATTATATATATTAGACAATGAAAACTAAGTTAGAGTACATGTTTGAAAGTTGTAGAAGCAGTAAATCCAGCTACTAAGGTGCACCGATAGTAGACACAACTGTTGAACAGAGCAACTCTACAAGAGCTTAAGGTCCCCAAGGCATAATGCCATGCATTGCATAGATCAATCCGGAAAGATTTATCCAATATTAGCACATGACTATACTAATATTCTCAGGCTACTATCAAATTCTCAAAGCAATGAATTTTAAGATTTAATGGAAGAACAGAAGTGGTTACTGCAGCATAGCCTTGATTTCAGAATAAAGGTGCAGAGATCTACAATTGTTGGCAATAGGGTTAGTGTTATAATGTGACCTAAATATTTCTAGGATGAAATTTTGTCTACAAAGATTATTTTCAGTCTCTAAAAATGAAAACATTGGTCATGATAAACATGACTATAGCTCTGGCTCAGTGCAAGATTATTGCTGAGGTTTTCACATTGTATTCCTCCATGGGTGTTCCAGCGTGATCTCAGTGTGGCGGTAGAGAACCTGTTAGTGCAGCAGGAGTTCTGATGCATTACACTGTAATCGTTCTGCTGTATCCCACTCCGCCAAACCATTCCAGCACCGCTCCAGCTCCGGCCCTTTTCCATCACTTTCAGCAGCAGCAGCATGGGGCTCCAGTCTATTAGTTTAGGCCAGACGCTATTAATCAAGTCCATAACAAACCACAGATGATGACTGATACCTAATAACCCCAATAACAGCTTCCATGTTTACCATAGAAGTGACCTGAACGCAGAGGGAAACTTCACCGAAAGAGTTAGCATTAAATAAATGGGACCGATAACATCTTGAGGGCCGCAGACAGTAATGAAACGATGCAATCGGTGCGTGAGTTCAAAAATAGACTCGAAATTGTTCTTGCAGGAGTTTACAGAGAAGAATTTGTGGTCTCTGCACAATTTTTTCATAAGTGGATGGTGCACCACAGCTAAAAACTGTCTCCCAGCAGCGAGGGGCTGTCGGAGGAGTCATGTTGAAATGCAGATTTAATGAATGTAAACAGCGCTGTCTGCAGGCTGGGCTTACATGTTTGAGCTGCAGACGAACAGGCTGCGGAGCGACGTTTGGGCAGCGTGCCACTACTCCAGGTGGGGAGGCAGCTAATGGCTGAGGTGATTCCATAACAAACCCTCCTTGATTCCTGCCTCTGACTTCACATCTCGCTGCTTCACATCCATTTGTTTTCCACGTGCTGTTGGATTTATGTAAACAGCCCAAGTGCTAATCCTAGGATTGCATGTAAAGAACTATAAGAACACATGGCTTTGGTGAATTAGCATTTTGTCAGTTTATATCTCCAAGGTGGATGCTCAGGAGAGTAAAGGATCATTAGTAGGTCTTAAATTTATTAATACAGGTGCCGATCATAAAATTAGAATATCATGAAAAAGTTGATTTATTTCAGTAATTCCATTTAAAAAGTGAAACTTGTATATTATACCCATTCATTGCACACAGACTTATATTTTTCAAGTGTTTATTTCTTTTAATTTAATGAATATAACTGACAACTAATGAAAACCCCAAATTCAGTGTCTCAGAAAATTAGAATATTGTGAAAAGGTTCAACATTGAAGACACCTGGTGCCACACTCTAATCAGTTAATTAACTCAAAACACCTGCAAAGGCCTTTAAATGGTCTCTCAGTCTAGTTCTGTAGGTGACACAATCATGGGGAAGACTGCTGACTTGACAGTTGTCCAAAAGACAACCATTGACACCTTACACAAGCAGGGCAAGACACAAGGTCATTGCTAAAGAGGCTGGCTGTTCACAGAGCTCTGTGTCCAAGCACGTTAATAGAGAGGTGACACGAAGGAAAAGATGTGTTAGAAAAAGTGTACAAGCGATAGGGATAACCACACCCTGGAGAGGACTGTGAAACAAAACCCATTCAAAATATGGGGGAGATTCACAAAGACTGGATTGTAGCTGGAGTCAGTGCTTCAAGAACCACCACACAGACATATGTAAGACATGGGTCTCAGCTGTCGCATTCCTTGTGTCAAGCCACTCTTGAACAAGAGACAGTGTCAGAAGTGTCTCTCTTCCAAAAAGGACTGGACTGCTGCTGAGTGGTCCAAAGTTATGTTCTCTGATAATAGTAAATTTAGCATTTCCTTTGGAAATCAAGGTCTCGGAGTCTGGAGGAAGAGAGGAGAGACACAGAATCCACGTTGCTTGAAGTCCAGTGTAAAGTTTCCACAGCCAATGAGGGTTTGGGGTGCCATGTCATCTGCTGGTGTTGGCCTACTGTGTTTTCTGAGGTCCAAGGTAAACGCAGCTGTCTACCAGGATATTTTAGAGCACTTCATGCTTCCTGCTGCTAACCAACTTTATGGAGATCCAGATTTAATTTCCCAACAGGACTTGTCACCTGCACACAGTGCCAAAGCTACCAGTGCCTGGTTTAAGGACCATGTTATCCCTGTTCTTAATTGGCCACCAAACTCGCCTGACCTTAACCCCATAGAAAATCTATGGGGTATTGTGAAGAGGAAGATGCAATACGCCAGACCCAACAATGCAGAAGAGCTGAAGGCCACTATCAGAGCAACCTGGGCTCTCATAATGCCTGAGCAGTGCCGCAGACTGATCAACCCCATGCCATGCCACATTGCTGCAGTAATTCAGGCAAAAGGAGACCCAACTAAGTATTGAGTGCTGTACGTGCTCATACTTTTCATGTTCATACTTTTCAGTTGGCCAGCATTTCTAAAAATCCTTTTTTTGTTTTTTGTCTTAAATAATATTCTAATTTTCTGAGATACTGAATTTGGGGTTTTCATTAGTTGTCAGTTCTAATCATCAAATTAAAATAAATAAACACTTGAAATATATAATTCTGTGTGTAATGAATGTGTATAATATACAAGCTTCACATTTTGACTGGAATTACTGAAATAAATCAACTTTTTCATGATATTCTAATTTTATGACCAGCACCTGTATATAAATAAATAAATATATATATATATATATATATATAAACCTACTAATATTAATGTTATTTTAACCTCTTTGATGAATATAAGCACTTTGTTTAGATGTGCCGTGGCTTCTCAGACAACAATACCTTGTAAAAATCCCCCCTCCATTTTTCCCCTTTAGTAATGAAGAAAGGAGAAAGAGAGGAAGACAAGAGAAGAGGGAGAGAAAGGGGGAGAGAGAGAAAGAGAGAAGACAGGAGCCTGCTGTGCGGTGCATCACAGCGCCTCATCATTGGGCTAATTATGATGAGTATTCTCCCTGCAGGCGCATGGCTGTGGAAATGTACAGGCTTTGTTCTCCCACAGCCTGATGGAGCTGATGGGGCATGGCGTGATGCAGATGAGCAGCCCCCCAAATGTGTGCCACCACCAGGCTCCACACACACACACACACACACACACACAAATACTAAGACAGACATACCCAAGCACGAACACAGTTCCAGGCACAAACATCTAAACACATGCGTGCACACACACACACACACACAAAGAAACAAAGGAAGATAAGATCAGAGACAATCAGATAGGTACTAAACAAATTAAAGGAAAACATATAAGATTCATTCCAGCAATCTGGATTGGGTTAAGTACAATGAGTGCCTGCCTTCAGCATCCCCTGCAAATGTAATATGCTTCTTATAATAACAACCTTTGATGACCAACTTTTAGGAACGTTATTCCACGTCAAATACGTAAATCATTTCTAAGGAGATAAGATCAAAAGTAAGAGGTTGCTGCTGTTTTTAAATCAATAAACTGACCACTCCTGAGATCAGGGGATTCATTTCATAATGTAAAACAATGCAGCCGAGTTCTAAGACAAGAGACAGAGAAAAAAACACCTGCATATTTCTCCCAAAAAGATTAACTATGTATTTTAAAAACTGATATTCTTTTTTATTTGCTTCATAATGATTAATTTGCACAATATGGTATTACTTTGATGTTTGCATATCTTATTAAATTTACCTTTAAAGGCACTTCATCCTCATATGTTTCCACCATGGTCACAAAGTAGATTTGTACATATTTTACTAAAAGTTCATTCTCCTTATTTATAAAATGTGTCCAACTATATACAGGAGGTCCTCGGGTTACGTCAGTCCCGAGTTACAATGTTTTTTGGTTACGACACATCTCCCATTTACTGTATAAAGCCTTGTTTCGACTTAAGAGGTTTTGCGTCATAAACGTCGTAATGCGAACTTCGTGTTTGGTGTGCGCGGCGGAAGAATACACGGTTACGCGGCTCAGGACCGAAGAGGACGGCGTCACCCCAGTCGCGTTGTACGCCATTTTAGCTTGCTGCTACATTCTCTCTCACGTATGTTCTGACTTACACCGAAAATTGTGGCGTAGGATATATATATATATCCAACTCTAAATTTAACCATAAGACTAAGACTGAACATGCTAAGGCAGTATTTGTTGCTTGTGTAGCACAGTTATTAGCAACCAATACCAAAACCAAAACCAACCGTAAACATTTCCGTAAACAAACCGTAACCCAAACCATAACTCTTAACAAAACCATAAACCTAAATCTATCTTCCAAAATGTTAGAAATGACAGTGTTTTGAGTATCTCTGAGTAAAACAGCAATGTTTCTGTAGCTCTTCTTCAGCTACATAACAAAGTTTGAGTGTAATTAGTGCAACAGCACCACCAGTGGACAGGAGCTCTCTGAGGGAACATAAACAGAACATGGGCTAATTTGTGAAGGTCTAGTTGAGGGGTTTTTTTTATTATTATTTTCATATAAAAATATTCAAGACAGCTCAGCTCTCTCATAGGACAGTTCAGCCCCTTTCCCAGACTCCTAGATTAAGCTCAGTTTACACATGAGAATTTACAAGTTTTAATGGAGAATCAGTATTGACATTGTAATTCACTCAGCTCTGTGCAGTCTCACACATCCCCTAAAGCCTGAATGAGGTGAATATACAACAGGTGGATGCTTTCTCACAGGAATCAAACAGTTTGTGCTTTTAGTAACAGAGACTCGGGTCTGCATTTAAGCTACTACTACGATTACCATAAAACAGAATGTGTTTGAATCTGCAATAAAAACCACAGATATTTTTCATGTTTTTGAAGCAACTTCAACATAAAAAAGCACTTTACAACATCCAGAGCAATTTACAAAGCTCAGACCTTCATAGGTTCTGACACAGTAGGCTGCTCTTGTGTGTTTTGGATATGTACAAAACCAAATACATGGAAATGGTTGTACTGAAGCTTGGAGTTTTATGGAGAGTACCAGTGAGTGGGAAGCAGGTGTTCTAAAGAAACAGAGCTGGTGTGCACTCACTTCTCATGCCCAGAGTCTATAAAACTGCTGCCGAGCTCCACGGGTATGATATCTCCCCCTCAACCACTTTGTTTGCACACTTGAGTAAGTTCCCTCCACGTTAATTTGAGAGCCTTGTGAGGAACTACCATGTCTCGCGTGTGAAGAATGGGCTAATATCTCTTTCAGTTAACAACCTGACTGAATTAGAGTACAAATATCAAGTGCTATCAGTGGCCAATTGTGGGGCCATCAAAGGCCCATATGCTTCGAATCAAGTGCAGGTGTAAAAGAGGCCTGGGCTTAGGAGCTTAGTTACTTCACCAAATGCTGACAATGCAGTGCCAGGGAGCCTTTTGTGTGGGGGCCATATTGAGTTTGAGACAACCTCTTTTTTTCCCCCATTATGGCAGAACCAAAAGCACATTCAAGTGCGACACTATGAAGTTAAGTGTCCTTTTTTTTCAGACTCAAAGGAAAGTCCTGGCTGGCTGAGGATGGACTGGGACTTCCATTGGCTCACAGTGGGAGAGAGAGGGATTAGACTGCTTTTGAATGGGACAGGCGGCTCTTTGAGTGGGCTTACGGCTCTCTCTCTCTCTCTCTCTCTCTCTCTCTCTCTCTCTCTCTCTCTCTCTCTCTTTCTCTCTGTCTGTGTGTTAAGGGGCCTGGTCCACTCTGGGTCTCCCTGTGGCAGCTGCTGGAGAGCAGAGGGTCAGTATGGAGAGCGTGTGGGCCTCGCTCCGCCCCGCAGACTCGCTCTCTTTGCCAGTTCCCAGCACTCTGCCGACACTGTTGGGGCGATTGTTTACAGGTCTTTTCATAGCCCAGTGAATAAGCCGACCATTTTCTCCCCACGTCCCCCTGCTGCTAGGACCAGCCAAGCGGAGGGAAGTGGCCCTGTGAAGCCATAATTACTTTTGGCAAAGTGTGCATGCGATCACTCCCCACCTCAAAATGCACACACAAATGCAACAGTCACAACGTCCAACTTCTCTAGACACTGCTCATACCCTTTTGGCAGAAGAACACTGCGGAGGTCCACATGGCCAAGAGATCCTCTGATTTCACAAGCGACATTCCGTATCTGTGGCTTCAGGAGAAGGCTATTTCTTACTGGTTTTATCATAGGAGGGCACCAACTGTGCATTTCTGTGGTTAATCTTTATTCTAATTCCTTCACAGTCAAACAAGTAAATACTTCCCCCGGACCCCAGAATGTGCAAATCCACTAAATCAGGTTTGGGTTTGGCCAGTACTGGATTTTGGTCACTGCACCAAAGTATGAATTACAAAAAAGATATTAGGCTCACTTCCCACTGTGGCAATAAAATTTAATAGAAATGTGTTTAAATTATCAGTGAATTTGCAGTTGTGCTGTTCATGTAAGTTGTTTTCAAAGCAGGGGGATATGACCCCTCCCCTTTCACCCCTCGTTGCTCGTTACCAGCTCCACAAAGATTCAGTATTTCTGTTCCACCTTATATCATTACAGAAATACATGAATAGATTTTCATTCCATCAGCTGTTACACAAAGACACAACATATCGCAACATTATATTTAAGGCCACACTTGCAGTAAGTGGCTACTAAGTATTTTTGACCAGCAATAGCAGCAGTTTTCTCATACAACAATCACACTATAATATTACACACAGCCAATAGTAAACTCTGACCATTGGAGTGCTGAAGAACACTTAAAGCAAGACTAAGTAAGATTTGGTGTTTTTGTTCCTGGGCTCCCAGGAGTGTAATTCAGAGAGAGTGGTTTCCTACCCTCCTCCAGAAGTGCCATAGTGCCACATCTGTGGCGCTGGACCTGAAGTAGCAACGACAGTATATCCACATTCCAAGTCAGGGAAGCATCACAATGATTTTGAAAATGTAATTTGAAAGTAAAAATACAACCTAGTGTTGCTTAAAGACCCAATTACCTTTTCGTCTGCGGGGCAAGATTGAACTGATTTGTCAGGAGTCAGCCTTTGGAGAAAGTCGGGGTGTGGTAACAAGGCTGTGGGATTGCTTTGCTTTCCCCACGCACTTTCTGAGGCTTCTTAACTGTCTTTGTGTCTGTGAACCTCTTACAAATGCCTATAATCCAGTTTCACTGAGAGATGCAATTTGGCCTTTCACAGTAACAACATTAAGGGAGATGAATAGGACATCAATGGTGCGCTCAAATTTGTGGCGCGCGCTCAATCAAAATTGCTTTGCAGTTTCAATTGGGTAAACATGGATTTCATTTTCTCCCTCCCTCTCGCCCCTCCATCTCTGTTTTAACAAAGGGGGCCTGGAGACTGGTAAGCAGAAATAGATGCAACATGACAGAAACAAATTCCGCAAACGTTTCCCATGAAGCCGGCGCGTTTTGTGGTGAAATTGCAGCAGTAGGAGCTGAATGAGCCTGGAGGCTGGTTCAGTGGGGCATTCATTGTCACTACAGGAGAGCTCTCATATGAAGCTGTGATGATGAGACCATAGTGTTTGTCTCTCAGTGACAGGCAGATATATTTAACTGCATGTAAGCAAATACTCGTATGCAAAAAATCAACAGTTCACGATGTGGGTTTGTAAGAGTAGTCCTCTATGTGTCTGTAATGGAGTTAGAAGTCGAGAGGACGCCTGCTTTCCGCTAACAGGAAAACAACATTTGCAGAATGATAGATGCTCAATACATATGCCTTTATATCAATACACTAGTGTTTTGATGAAGTTTATCACGGTAATGCATTCGCTCCATCACACCACCAGGCTCTGCTGAGTTTGATCTCCAATGAACAAGCGTCTGGTGTGCAGAAAGCCAAAGCGGAATTTCTTGTAAAGTGTTATTTAAGAAGACCTGTAAGTGGAAGAAGTAAAAAAAAAAAAAAAGTGACGAACTAGCAAATTATCAACGCATATTAATCAGGGCACATCACCCACCATATGTCCCAAATTCATGGAATGCACAGTTTCAGCTGAGCTCTGCTAATCACAAACCAGACTCCAGAGTCTCACACTGCTATGTGTAGGAGAGGAGAAAAGAGAGCGTCGGGAGCCAGATGAAACAGTTCTCAGCCACAGCCCAGAAATGAGCAGATATAATTGTATAGTTTGTTATTATTTTATAAATAACTGAAAGTCCTTTCAGTAATAACCTGATATGTGCTGACTTTCATCCTCTGTGTCCACCGTTGTTTTGTGCACAAATGCCATTAGCAACAGACAAAACGGTATCTTGTATTAAGGGTCTGTATATGGGCTCACATTCCATTTCCTTCAACAAATAAACTAAAGGAACCAACTGATAAACCCAGAGTTCCAAGGGTTAACATGAACATTACAGAAATAGCTGTTTAACTGTTTAGCTGGGTTATGTTGTTGAAAAAGTATTGCGTCATTAGAATCAATTATTACCAGATTTTTTACTAAAGTAGGTAAACAGAAAAATATCTTTGTGTTGATTATGTAAATAAAACTAAACAAAACCACAAATATATATACACACACACACACACACACACGCACACACACACACACACACACACAGTACTGTGCAAAAGTTTTAGGCACCAGAGATTTTTTTAAAAAGCTATTTATCTGAACAGTAAGTGTTTATTTGTGAAAAAACAAACAAATAAACAACAAATAACGTTGTATGTTATTAGAATAAAAACAATTAGAATAAAACCAAATAACATTATTCCAGTAAGTGTGATATTCTTGTGAATGTGTTGGTTTAATAAATAATGTTTTTAAATAATGTGTGCTGTTGATTTAAGGAATTCATGCAATCAAGGAGAATCTGAACAAAACATTGTTCTTCAAACTCATTCACACCAACTACTTTATAGTATATACTATATACTATTTCTTATTTGTTTTGTATTACTATTTGCTTGTATGTACTGTAATTACATATACTTTTACATCGCTTACAACACTTACTGAAAAGGCATAGTTTATAAATATATAATTATCTTAGGTGCCTAAGACGTCTGCAAAGTACTGTTTGTATATTATATGTTCATTTAATTGTCTTGGTGTTTTTTTCCTCTTGGAATTTATATACATCTCTAGAATCAAGCTAATTTACTGCATTAAAGTTGGCCTCTAGAGCCCATGAAACCAAGGTGGTGATGGCAGTAATATGATCTAATAACACCCAATAATGATCAAACATTTCTGTAAATGAACTTTAAAAGGAACTTTTACAAATGTGGGGAACTGCAGTTCTCTCTGGTTTGTTTACATTCAGAAACTCCATGTCTTTTAAGGCGAAATGGTATGTTTAAGTTGAAAAATTACTGTTGTTTTACTGAAGTTTAACTTCTCTGTAAGTTTGAGTTACCACAGAAACTTGTTTGTAACTTGAATTGTTCACTTTCACGCAGTTAGCAGCCTCCTTAGTTTATCATGGTTCCTACCTAAATAATGGGAATCAGTATAAATAAGTATTACCTGCTTATGAACAAGGAATAAAGCAATATCCTCAACTATTTTCATGATTTTCAGGGTTTGGAAATCTCTTTGTCCCGTTTTTCTGTCGTGAGCAGAGAGAGGAAGCCTAGCATGCCTGACTGAGCTGCTTTGTTTTTTTTTTTGTTTTTTTTTACTCATTTACTCACACTGGGGCTTTGTAAAAACATTAGACCAGTTTCCAGTGTGAAAACAGACTGGAGAGCTTGCAAATAGTCAGAAAATATTTTCTGGATTTTATAAAATGTGTTATCTGATTACAATCATAGACGCATCTTTTAAGTAAAATGTCTGATATTGTGTGCAGAGGAGTAGATCTGGGTGTGGAGGAGGTTTCTGGACATCTGCAGTGAGTGACTCAGGGGGCAGGAATGCAGAAGATACAGGTCAGTACCAGTGTGTGATGAGACCTGACTGCTCAATGTTGTAAATGTAAATGTGTCTCCCCTCACAGAGGGTCTGTCTCAGGGGGAAGTATGAGAGGTGCCTGATGAAGTCTGGATACCAACATCTTCCATTTATTCAGATACATCTGCTTTTAATAAATTGTCCTTCTCTGAGTGCTTTTATTTTGGTTCACCTTCATAAAAAAGTATCTCTGAAACCTTATAAACATATCATCACTGTCCATTTAAAAACCAATATCTCACAAAAGAGTAACTTTACAGGAGAAGGGGGAAAAACCTTCTTAACGTTTAATGGAAGTGAGTTTAAAAAGATTTAATTCCAAGTAATATTGTATTACTACTGGTCCATGCATCACGAACGGGCAAATGGTGTGTCCAAATGATGTAACTGAAAAATTGACAAATATCATTGAACAGTGACAACAATTTGAAAATAAGTTTGTGATATAATGTATTATCCTTAATGCACAATGTAATAATACTTAGATTTTACATATGTGTTTATTGTGAATCACTGTCAAAAACAAACAAACAAACAAACAAACAAACAAACAAAAAACTAACAAAAAAACCCTTGTATCTGCAGAAAGTGTCTGGTCAAGAGAGCATTCTTAATGTTCAATGTATTTTAACATGAAAATACTTCATATTAAGTAGATTTTGTATGGATCGGGTCATCGTGAAATTTATATGCAGAGAAAATTGTAACAGTAAGGATTTTAATTGTGTATAAATATGTAGGAATATCTTTTGGAGTTACAATAGAAAAATTCCAGCACTGTCTGTGGTGAAGCTCACTGTCCATCAGGAGTTAAATTCTGCTGTTGACTTCAGCGATGGAGGAAACAGGACTTGTATGGAATCACAAACTTCAAGTTTGTATGTGAAGTCTTGTAGGACAGCTACATTTCAGTTGAACACATCATCTAAATTAGATTCCTTTCTGTGTAAATATGGTGGTTTCATGCAGCATGAAGGAAGTAAATAAACTTTTGAAATGGCAGCAGTGCTGTATTCAGGTGGACGTTGTGTAAATGTGTCAGCTTCACATTAGCCGTCTCATTTACTGATTTAATTCTTTTGGAAAAAATTCAACCTGTTCTCATGAGCCATCTCTCTCTCTCTCTCTCTCTCTCTCTCTCTCTCTCTCTCTCTCTCTCTCCTTCAGGGCTTTGGAAATTGACTCTAGGCAAAATAAATATATATGATCTGTACCAACCACCTCATTGTTAGGACCTCAGTGCAATAGTTCTGTTATTTCTTATTATTTATTTATTTATACTCAAATATTTATTTATTTATTTATTTACTAGTTTGCTTTTTTTTGGTTATTATTCACCTCAAGGTTCTGGTTTGTCACCCACTCACGCACTCACACACAGATACTTGCTCACTCATTCCTTCATTTCTGTAAGCACTTCATCCTATTCCCAGTCGCTATGGGGCTGGAGCCTACGTGGAATCACGAAGAGAAGTTGTGCACTCACATTTAGGATATACACAACAAGGGATTTCTGTTTCACATACTCACACACATTTAACAATTGATCCACAAGGTGGTGCTATTAAAGATTTCACATCATAGACACTTTGTTTCCTTGTGATTTTCCTTTTTGTTGTTGAAAGCAGTTTTTTTTCTTCCCCCTGAGTTTGGCTCTGTCTCTCCCAGTTCTCTCCCAGGAGGCTGGAGCTGCAGCTCTGTGCCTTCAGCTCTAAACCACACGCTTCCTTTTTCAGGGGCCACAGGTGGAGAAGTGTGTGTGTGTGTGTTGGTGATGTGAGAGTTCATTTCTCCTACACTTCTCACACACCTGTTATAATGATTTAAAGGGCTATACATCATTCAATTTAACACAGATTTTTACAATAATGAGGCATCATGAGTTTATCAGAAATCATTCTTCCTGACTAATGTGTCTTTACAATCCATAGTCAATATATTAATGGAAAAACTGTTACTTATTAATCAGGGGCATCACTAGACCCAATGTTGCTGTCCCTCACTTAAATCATTTCACCCAGAATTTATGAGCAGAACTACAGACAAAGCTGAGCAAATTCACTACTGGCACTACGTTTCCCATAATGCCCCAGCGTCTTTCCAAACGCAGCTCACACTTTCTTTCTTCTTTTTTTTTTTCTTCAGTGATGGACATCCACTTGTAACCTTACAATCTATGGGAAATACATAATACATCACATGCAGTCAGACATTACTTACTCACAGGAAATAATGGTAAAAGTATGGAAAACCACCCAACCTAACTCAAGAAAATATTCAGTAAAATAATCATTAATTGAAGACTGTTGTTAAGAATTGTTCAGTTCTAGACAATGTCATATTACATTAGGATCTGCAGACAGTTAGTTTCACAGTTCTCACATGCTCAGTGTACCTCGTGTATGGCAGAGGAGACTTGGATGCAGTTGGCAGTTGCAAAACTGAGGAGATTTACACTCTTTTTCTTTGTTTATACATTCAAGAAAAAAGAATATGCAAATAATGAAATATTCTTAGTGTTCATTTGTTCTTCATGTTTCATCTATTGCAGAGTAATGCCCACTGTAATGTTAAATCACTTCATCCCTTCAGTGTTTAACAGGCTTTTTACCAGAGGCACATTAGTGCCCCTATAACTGATTGGCAAGCAGAGTGGTCCAGCAGTGCCCCACTGAATTCTGTGTGTGCCCAGTGCAACATGTAGTCCAGACGCTCCCCTGCTTTCCATATAACAGTGGTCAGTTTCTGACAAATGATATATGAGATGAACTGCCACTGTACATCAACAGATGGAAACTGTATGTGTCTATATAGTCGACAGGTAAGGTAGGCGGTCCTTATACAGATTATATAAAGTATCATCAGTGTGTAGGTGTATTTAATAAAGTGAATCAGATGTTCTCCCAGCTGTTCTCTGTATTTACTAGTTTTGAATTTGAAATGATGAAATCCTCTGAGAGTTTATATTGCGCTCACTTTGTCCTTGTTGGGAAGGAAACTAACGAGTGCAGTGTGAGCTCAACAGAAAATCAATAAAAGAGTCATAATGTGGGGGATAATAAACATAACAGAGTTGCGTCCAATGATCGCTCTGTTCACACAGCTATTAGAGCTGCTCATTTGAATCCAGATTCAAGCGTCTGAATAGGCCCACGAGGAGCATTGTGTTTTTTTGTTTGTGTGTGTGTGCCAGTGTTAGCGCAGCTCTGGTCTGGCCAGGCTGCTGATGAGCACGTGATTGGAGGGGGCCACAGGTGTGCTGTTCACATTCCCATCATTAAGCAGGGGCTGGCCACTGATAGCTGCTTGGCTCAGCCGCTCAGAGCCCACCACAGCTGTCAAAACACATTACAGTGTGTGTGACTTCCTCCTCATCTCCTCTCCTCAAACCACACCATAAAGCACGCAGTAATTACTCAGCTGGACAATCCTCGATCGCTCAGCCAGGAGCACTGGACCCACATCCACATAACCTGCTCACCAGGGAGGGAGAGAGAGGGAGCTTGAGGTTGTGGGTTTTGCTGAGGTCAACAACAGATTTGTTTTCTCAGGATTTACACCAGTTTGTTTTATGAACTAAACTGTACATTGGTAATTACTGTATATTGTGTGAGCCAGAGATATAGAGAACAATGAAAATATAGAGACAATTAAGAAGAGAAGGAACGAGAACTTGTGGAATAGTGGCACCGCAAGAGGTGGTGCTGTGGCTCCGGGGTCCTGGGGTCCTGGGTTTGATCCTCACCGCTGGTCTGTGAGGAGCTTGGTGTGTTCTCCCTGTGTTTGCTTGGGTTTCCTCCCACAGTCCAGGAACATGTTGTTATTTGTTTGTGAAACTACCCTCTGGTGTGAGTCTGAGTGACTGGGTGAGTGTGTGAAGCTGTCCACAGATGTGAGTGTGTGATTTATTGCCTTGTCTGCGGTGAGTTAGTGTAGTGCAACTAGAGTTTCCAGGGAGGCTCTGGACCCACTGAGACCCTGTTCAAGACAAGGAGATCATTACAGGAGATGGATATTTGGATGGATGGATAGATGAGTTGAAGGAGAGTGTGAGAATGAGACAGACGAAGAGAGAAAGTTACATTATGACAACTATAAAGATTAGGGGTGGGACAAAATATTGATACGGTGATATATCATTTTAGTTTGTGATATATTATCAATACATGGTGTCAAATATCAATTTTTTTTTTAAACGTAGGTGCTCTACACTCCTAAGATCACCCTGCAGTTTGACTTGCTAAAGTCACAGCTAAATTACTCCATGTGGTGGCACTAATCATATTCTACCTAGACATTTTAATGACAGCGCTGTTCCAGTGTATGGCAGTTTATGGCTATTTTACAACATTGGAATGTTGACACATTTGGAAGAGTTGCAGTCAGTGAATGTGTTAAAGAGACATGAGCAAGCTAAGCTATGCACTTAGTTGTTTATTGCTTCATATTGGTTGTCAAATGCTGTGAAATTGACACCAATACATATATAATTCCTGGTATTTGCGTCTTTTTTGTGTTTAGAGTATTTTATCCTCGTCATTTATACAGATGTATGAAAGACAATTGCTTTGCATTATGTATTGCAGAATGACAGTATTGTGTTATCATTGTTATCATGGGCAACGTATTATGATCATTATGATATGGGTAAGCACTAGAGTAGAGAGTAGAGCAAGTACCTGTTAAGTAAGCCGTAAGTACTGAGTAAGTTAAGGGTATGATACTGGAAATATGTGGTTATTACTGGTATCTTACAACAATTTTATAATAAGGCATTCCGTAAATACTGAGTAAGTACCTATTAAGTAAGGTGTAAGATAAATATATACTGAGTACTTAAAGGGTATGATACTAGAAATATGTGGTTATGGCTGGGTATATCTTACAAATGCTTTACGAATAATGCACGTAACTACGTTCTGAACCCACTGTACTTCTCAGCATAATTATAGATTACAAAATTGAATTAAAAGTGTGGCTGTTACGCGAGTATGACTTGTTATGCAAGTAACTGTAACTGCCATTTTTTTATAAATAAGAAATGCGGCTTCTATTTTGAATTCACTGTAGTTCTGAATGTAATTATAGATCCTTTAAAATGATTTACAGTGCATCTACAGAGAAGGACATAGTCAGCTACTGACCAGCTATGGTCAGGAGATATTTTACACTGTTTAGCCA